>NW_028125103.1:0-137697 GCF_965194825.1 Balaenoptera physalus
GACTGAGGCTTGATGGTAGAACCCTGTTCCCTGGCAACAGGACTAAGATTTGATGGTGGAACCCTGTGGCCTGGGAACATGACATCAGTTTGTACTCTGGTACCCTGTTGCCTGGGAACATGAAATCGGTTTGATTCTGGAAACCTGTGGCCTGGGAATATGACTGAGGTTTGATGGTGGTACCCTATGGCCTGGCAATATGACTGAGGTATGATTCTGGATCCCTGTGGCCTGGGAACATGACTGAGGCGTGATTCTGGAAACCTGTGACCTGGGAACATGACATCTGTTTAGATTGTGGAATAATGTGCCCTGGGAACCTGACTGAGGCTTGGTTCTGGAACCCTGTGGACTGGGAATATGACTGAGGTTTTATTCTGGAACCCTGTAGCCAGGGAACATAACTGAGGATTGATTCTGGAACCCTGTGGCCTGGGAACATGACTGAGGTTTTATTCTGGAACCCTGTGGCCTGGGAATATGACTGGGGATTGATTCTGGAACCCTGTGGCCTGGGAACATGACATCAGCTGGATTCTTGAACCCTGTGGCATGGGAACATGAGTGAAGTTTGACTGTGGAACCCTCTGGCCAGGGAATATGACTGTGGTTTAATTCTGTAACCCTGTGGCCTGGCAACATGACAGAGGATTGATTGTGGAAACCTCAGGCTTTGGAATGTGACTGAGGCTTGATGGTGGAAGCCTGTGGCCTGGCAACAGGACTGACGTTTGATGGTGGAGCCCTGAGGCCTGGCAAGATGACTTAGGTTTGATTGTGGAACACTCTGGCCTGGGAACATGACTGAGGCTTGATGGTGGAACCGTGGCCTTGCAAAAGGACTGAGGTTTGATTGTGGAACACACTGGACTGGGAATATGACAGAGGTTTAATTGTGGAACCCTGTGGCCTGGGAATATGAGTAAGGCTTGATTCTGGAACCCTGTGGCCTGGGAACATGCCTGGGGTTTTATTTTTGGAACCTGTGTCCAGGGAATATGACTGAGGTTTTATTCTGGAACCCTTTGTCCTAGGAACATGACTGAGGTTTGATTCTGGAACCATGTGGCCTGGGAATATGACTGAGGTTTGATTCTGGAAACCATTGGCCTGGGAACATGACTGAGGTTTGATTCTGGAACCCCGTGGCCTGGGAACATGACATTTGTTTGATTCTGGAACCCTGTTTCCTGGGAACATGACTGAGGTTTGATGGTTGAACCCTGTGGCCTGGCAACATGACTGAGTTTTGATTGTGGAACCCTCAGGCTTGGGAACATGACTGAGGCTTGATGGAGGAAGCCTGTGGCCTGGCAACAGGACTGAGATTTAATGGTGGAACCCTGCGGCCTGGGAACATGATATCGGTTTGGATTCTGGTACCCTGTTTCCTGGGAACATGAAATCGGTTTGATTCTGGAAACCTGTGTCCTGGGAATATGACTGAGGTTTGATAGTGGTACCCTATAGCCTGGCAACATGACTGAGGTTTGATTCTGGATCCCTGTGTCCTGGGAACATGACTGAGGCATGATTCTGGAAACCTGTGACCTGGGAACTTGACATCTGTTTAGATTGTGGAATACTGTGCCCTGGGAACCTGACTGAGGCTTGGTTCTGGAACCCTGTGGACTGGGAATATGACTGAGGTTTTATTCTGGAACCCTGTAGCCTAGGAACATAACTGCGGATTGATTCTGTAACCCTGTGGCCTGGGAACATGACTGAGGATTGATTCTGGAAACCTGTGGCATGGGAACATGAGTGAGGTTTGACTGTGGAACCCTCTGGCCTGGGAATATGACTGTGGTTTAATTCTGTAACCCTGTGGCCTGGCAACATGACAGAGGTTTGATTGTGGAACCCTCAGGCTTGGGAACGTGACTGAGGCTTGATGGTGGAAGTCTGTGGCCTTGCAACAGGATTGAGGTTTGATGGTGGAACCCTGTGGCCTGGCAAGATGACTTAGGTTTGATTGTGGAACACTGTGTCCTGGGAACATGACTGAGGCTTGATGGTGGTAACCTGTGGCCTGGCAACATGACATTGGATTGATTCTGGAACCCTGTTTCCTGGGAATATGACTGAGGTTTGATTGTTGAACCTTGTGGCCGGGCAACATGACAGAGGTTTGATTGTGGAACCCTCAGGCCTGGGAACATGACTGAGGCTTGATGGTGGAACCGTGGCCTGGCAACAGGACTGAGGTTTGATGGTGGAACCCTCTGGACTGGGAATATGACTGAGGTTTAATTGTGGAACCCTGTGGCCTGGGAATATGAGGGAGGCTTGATTTTGGAACCCTGTGGCCTGGGAACATAACTGAGGTTTGATTCTGGAACCCTGTGGCCTGGGAAAATGAGAACGGTTTGATTCTGGAACCCTGTGGCTTGGGAAAATGTCTGAGGTTTGATGGTGGAAACCTGTTCCCTGGCAACATGACTGAGGTTTGTTTCTGGAACCCTGTTCCCTGGGAACATGACTGAGGTTTGATTCTGGACACCTTTGTCCTGGGAATATGACTGAAGTTTGATTGTGGAACCCTGTAGCCTGCGAACATGACTGAGGTTTGATTCTGGAACCATGTGTCCTGGGAATATGACTGAGGTTTGATTCTGGAAATCTGTGGCCTGGGAACTTGACTGAGGTTTGATGGCAGAAACCTGTGGACTGGCAACATGACTGAGGTTTGATTGTGGAACCCTGTGCCCTGGAAACATGACTGAGGCCTGCTACTGGAAACCCATGGCCTGGGAAATTGACTTTGGTTTGATTCTGGAAACCTGTGTCCTGGGAACATGATTGAGGTTTGATGGAGGAACCCTGTGCACTGGGAACATGACTGAGGTTTGATGGTGGTACCCTGTGGGCTGGCAACATAACTGAGGCTTGATTCTGGAACCCTGTGGCCTGGGAACTTGAATGTGGTTTGATCGCCGAAACCTGTGGACTGGCAACATGACTGAGGTTTGATGGTGGAACCCTGTGGCCTGGCAACATGACAGAGGTTTGATTGTGGAACCCTCAGGTTTGGGAACATGACTGAGGCTTGATGGTGGAAGCCTGTGGCCTGGCAACAAGACTGAGATTTGATGGTGGAAACCTGTGGCCTGGGAACATGAAATCGGTTTGGATTCTGGTACCCTGTTGCCTGGGAACATGAAATCGGTTTGATTCTGGAAACCTGTGGCCTGGGAATATGACTGAGGTTTGATGGTGGTACCCTATGGCCTGGCAACATGACTGAGGTTTGATTCTGGATCCCTATGACCTGGGAACATGACTGAGGCGTGATTCTGGAAACCTGTGACCTGGGAACATGACATCTGTTTAGATTGTGGAATACTGTGCCCTGGGAACCTGACTGAGGCTTGGTTCTGGAATCCTGTGGATTGGGAATATGACTGAGGTTTTATTCTGGAAACCTGTGGCCTGGGAACATGACTGAGATTTGATGGTGGTACCCTTTGGCCTGGCAACATGACTGAGGTTTGATTGTGGAACCCTGTGCCCTGGAAACATGACTGAGGCCTGCTACTGGAAACCCATGGCCTGGGAAATTGACTTTGGTTTGATTCTGGAAACCTGTGTCCTGGGAACATGATTGAGGTAGGATGGAGTAACCCTGTGCACTGGGAACATGACTGAGGTTTGATGGTGGTACCCTGTGGCCTGGCAACATGACTGAGGCTTGATTCTGGAACCCTGTGGCCTGGGAACTTGAATTTGGTTTGATCGCAGAAACCTGTGGACTGGCAACATGACTGAGGTTTGATGGTGGAACCCTGTGCACTGGGAACATGACTGAGGCCTGATACTGGAACCCCGTGGCCTGGGAACATGACATTGGTTTGATTCTGGAACCCTGTTTCCTGGGAACATGACTGAGGTTTGATGGTTGAACCCTGTGGCCTGGCAACATGACTGAGTTTTGATTGTGGAACCCTCAGGCTTGGGAACATGACTGAGGCTTGATGGTGGAAGCCTGTGGCCTGGCCACAGGACTGAGATTTGATGGTGGAAACCTGTGGCCTGGGAACATGACATCGGTTTGGATTCTGGTACCCTGTTGCCTGGGAACATGAAATCGGTTTGATTCTGGAAACCTGTGTCCTGGGAATATGACTGAGGTTTGATAGTGGTACCCTATTGCCTGGCAACATGACTGAGGTTTGATTCTGGATCCCTGTGTCCTGGGAACATGACTGAGGCATGATTCTGGAAACCTGTGACCTGGGAACATGACATCTGTTTAGATTGTGGAATACTGTGCCCTGGGAACCTGACTGAGGCTTGGTTCTGGAACCCTGTGGACTGGGAATATGACTGAGGTTTTATTCTGGAACCCTGTAGCCTAGGAACATAACTGCGGATTGATTCTGGAACCCTGTGGCCTGGGAACACGACTGAGGATTGATTCTGGAAACCTGTGGCATGGGAACATGAGTGAGGTTTGACTGTGGAACCCTCTGGCCTGGGAATATGACTGTGGTTTAATTCTGTAACCCTGTGGCCTGGCAACATGACAGAGGTTTGATTGTGGAACCCTCAGGCTTGGGAACGTGACTGAGGCTTGATGGTGGAAGTCTGTGGCCTTGCAACAGGATTGAGGTTTGATGGTGGAACCCTGTGGCCTGGCAAGATGACTTAGGTTTGATTGTGGAACACTGTGTCCTGGGAACATGACTGAGGCTTGATGGTGGTACCCTGTGGCCTGGCAACATGACATTGGATTGATTCTGGAACCCTGTTTCCTGGGAATATGACTGAGGTTTGATTGTTGAACCTTGTGGCCGGGCAACATGACAGAGGTTTGATTGTGGAACCCTCAGGCCTGGGAACATGACTGAGGCTTGATGGTGGAACCGTGGCCTGGCAACAGGACTGAGGTTTGATGGTGGAACCCTCTGGACTGGGAATATGACTGAGGTTTAATTGTGGAACCCTGTGGCCTGGGAATATGAGGGAGGCTTGATTCTGGAGCCCTGTGGCCTGGGAACATAACTGAGGTTTGATACTGGAACCCTGTGGCCTGGGAACATGACATCAGTGGATTGTGGAACCCTGTGGCCTGGGAAAATGAGAACGGTTTGATTCTGGAACCCTGTGGCTTGGGAAAATGTCTGAGGTTTGATGGTGGAAACCTGTGGCCTGGCAACATGACTGAGGTTTGTTTCTGGAACCCTGTTCCCTGGGAACATGACTGAGGTTTGATTCTGGACACCTTTGTCCTGGGAACATGACTGAAGTTTGATGGTGGTACCCTGTGGCCTGGAAACATGACTGAGGCTTGATTCTGGAACCCTGTGGCCTGGGAAGTTGAATGTGGTTTGATCGCAGAAACCTGTGGACTGGCAACATGACTGAGGTTTGATGGTGGAACCCTGTGCACTGGGAACATGACTGAGGCCTGATACTGGAACCCCGTGGCCTGGGAACATGACATTGGATTGATTCTGGAACCCTGTTTCCTGGGAACATGACTGAGGTTTGATGGTTGAACCCTGTGGCCTGGCAACATGACAGAGGTTTGATTGTGGAACCCTCAGGCCTGGGAACATGACTGAGGCTTGATGGTGGAACCGTGGCCTGGCAACAGGAGTGAGGTTTGATGGTGGAACCCTCTGGCCTGGGAATATGACTGAGGTTTAATTGTGGAACCCTGTGGCCTGGGAATATGAGGGAGTCTTGATTCTGGAACCCTGTGGCCTGGGAATATAACTGAGGTTTGATTCTGGAACCCTGTGACCTGGGAACATGACATCAGTGGATTGTGGAACCCTGTGGCTTCGGAACATGTCTGAGGTTTGATGGAGGAACCCTGTGCACTGCGAACATGACTGAGGTTTGATGGTGGTACCCTGTGGCCTGGCAACATGATTGAGGCTTGATTCTGGAACCCTGTGGCCTGGGAACTTGAATGTGGTTTGATCGCAGAAACCTGTGGACTGGCAACATGACTGAGGTTTGATGGTGGAACCCTGTGTACTGGGAACATGACTGAGGCCTGATACTGGAACCCCGTGGCCTGGGAACATGACATTGGTTTGATTCTGGAACCCTGTTTCCTGGGAACATGACTGAGGTTTGATGGTTGAACCCTGTGTCCTGGCAACATGACTGAGGTTTGATTGTGGAACCCTGTGTCCTGGCAACATGACTGAGGTTTGATTGTGGAACCCTCAGGCTTGGGAACATGACTGAGGCTTGATGGTGGAACCCTGTGGCCTGGCAACAGGACTGAGATTTAATGGTGGAACCCTGTGGTCTGGGAACATGACTTCGGTTTGGATTCTGGTACCCTGTTGCCTGGGAACATGAAATCGTTTTGATTCTGGAAACCTGTGGCCTGGGAATATGACTGAGGTTTGATGGTGGTACCCTATGGCCTGGCAACATGACTGTGGTTTGATTCTGGATCCCTGTGGCCTGGGAACATGACTGAGGCGTGATTCTGGAAACCTGTGACCTGGGAACATGACAACTGTTTAGATTGTGGAATACTGTGCCCTGTGAACCTGACTGAGGCTTGGTTCTGGAACCCTGTGGACTGGGAATATGACTGAGGTTTTATTCTGGAACCCTGTAGCCTGGGAACATAATTGCGGATTGATTCTGGAACCCTGTGGCCTGGGAACACGACTGAGGATTGATTCTGGAACCCTGTAGCCTGGGAACATGACATCGGTTGGATTCTGGAAACCTGTGGCATGGGAACATGAGTGAGGTTTGACTGTGGAACCCTCTGGCCTGGGATTATGACTGTGGTTTAATTCTCTAACCCTGTGGCCTGGCAACATGACAGATGTTTGATTGTGGAACCCTCAGGCTAGGGAACGTGACTGAGGCTTGATGGTGGAAGCCTGTGGCCTTGCAACAGGATTGAGGTTTGATGGTGGAACCCTGTGGCCTGGCAAGATGACTTAGGTTTGATTGTGGAACACTCAGTCCTGGGAACGTGACTGAGGCTTGATGGTGGAACCGTGGCCTGGCAACAGGACTGAGGTTTGATTGTGGAACCCTCTGGCCTGGGAATATGACTGAGGTTTAATTGTGGAACCCTGTGGCCTGGGAATATGAGGGAGTCTTGATTCTGGAACCCTGTGGCCTGGGAATATAACTGAGGTTTGATTCTGGAACCCTGTGACCTGGGAACATGACATCAGTGGATTGTGGAACCCTGTGGCTTGGGAACATGTCTGAGGTTTGATGGTGGAAACCTGTGGCCTGGCAACATGACTGAGGTTTGTTTCTGGAACCCTGTTCCCTGGGAACATGACTGAGGTTTGATTCTGGACACCTTTGTCCTGGGAACATGACTGAGGTTTGATTCTGGAACCATGAGGCCTGGGAATATGACTGAGGTTTGATTCTGAAAACCATTGGCCTGGGAACATGACTGATGTGAGATTGTGAAATCCTGTGGCCTGGGAACATGACTGAGGTTTGTTGGAAAAACCCTGTGGCCTGGGAACATGACTGAGGTTTGATGGTGGTACCCTGTGGCCTGGCAACATGACATTGGATTGATTCTGGAACCCTGTTTCCTGGGAATATGACTGAGGTTTGATGGTTGAACCCTGTGGCCTGGCAACATGACAGAGCTTTGATTGTGGAACCCTCAGGCCTGGGAACATGACTGAGGCTTGATGGTGGAACCGTGGCCTGGCAACAGGAGTGAGGTTTGATGGTGGAACCCTCTGGCCTGGGAATATGACTGAGGTTTAATTGTGGAACCCTGTGGCCTGGGAACATGAGAACGGTTTGATTCTGGAACCCTGTGGCTTGGGAACATGTCTGAGGTTTGATGGTGGAAACCTGTGGCCTGGCAACATGACTGAGTTTTGTTTCTGGAACCCTGTTCCCTGGGAACATGACTGAGGTTTGATTCTGGACACCTTTGTCCTGGGAACATGACTGAGGTTTGATTGTGGAACCCTGTGGCCTGCGAACATGACTGAGGTTTGATTCTGGAACCATGTGTCCTCGGAATATGACTGAGGTTTGATTCTAGAAATCTGTGGCCTGGGAACTTGACTGAGGTTTGTTGGCAGAAACCTGTGGACTGGCAACATGACTGAGGTTTGATTGTGGAACCCTGTGCACTGGGAACATGACTGAGGCCTGATACTGGAACCCTGTGGCCTGGGAACATGACATTGGTTTGATTCTGGAACCCTGTTTCCTGGGAACATGACTGAGGTTTGATGGTTGAACCCTGTGGCCTGGCAACATGACTGAGGTTTGATTGTGGAAACCTCAGGCTTGGGAACATGACTGAGGCTTGATGGTGGAACCCTGTGGCCTGGCAACAGGACTCAGATTTGATGGTGGAACCCTGTGGCCTGGGAACATGACATCAGTTTGTATTCTGGTACCCTGTTGCCTGAGAACATGAAATCGGTTTGATTCTGGAAACCTGTGGCCTGGGAATATGACTGAGGTTTGATGGTGGTACCCTATGGCCTGGCAACATGACTGAGGTTTGATTCTGGATTCCTGTGGCCTGGGAACATGACTGAGGTGTGATTCTGGAAACCTGTGACCTGGGAACATGACATCTGTTTAGATTGTGGAATACTGTGCCCTATGAACCTGACTGAGACTTGGTTCTGGAACCCTGTGGACTGGGAATATGACTGAGGTTTTATTCTGGAACCCTGTAGCCAGGGACCATAACTGAGTATTGATTCTGGAACCCTGTGGCCTGGGAACATGACTGAGGTTTTATTCTGGAACCCTGTGGCCTGGGAATATGACTGAGGATTGATTCTGGAACCCTGTGGCCTGGGAACATGACATCAGTTGGATTCTTGAAACCTGTGGCATGGGAACATGAGTGAGGTTTGACTTTGGAACCCTCTGGCCTGGGAATATGACTGTGGTTTAATTCTGTAAACCTGTGGCCTGGCAACATGACAGAGGTTTGATTGTGGAACCCTCAGGATTGGCAACGTGACTGAGGCTTGATGGTGGAAGCCTGTGGCCTGGCAACAGGACTGAGAGTTGATGGTGGAAGCCTGAGGCCTGGCAAGATGACTTAGGTTTGATTGTGGAACACTCAAGCCTGGGAACGTGACTGAGGCTTGATGGTGGAACCGTGGCCTGACAACAGGACTGATGTATGATTGTGGAACCCTCTGGCCTGGGAATATGAGTGAGGCTTGATTCTGGAACCCTGTGGCCTGGGAACATAACTGAAGTTTGATTCTGGAACCCTGTGGCCTGGGAACATGACATCAGTGGATTGTGGAACCCTTTGGCCTGGGAACATGTCTGAGGTTTGATGGTGGAAACCTGTGGCCTGGCAACATGACTGAGGTTTGTTTCTGGAACCCTGTTCCCTGGGAACATGACTGAGGTTTTATTCTGGACACCTTCGTCCTGGGAACATGATTGAGGTTTGATTGTGGAACCCTTTGGCCTGCGAACATGACTGAGGTTTGATTCTGGAAACATGTGTCCTGGGAATATGACTGAGGTTTGATTCTGGAAATCTGTGGCCTGGGAACTTGACTGAGGTTTGATGGCAGAAACCTGTGGACTGGCAACATGACTGAGGTTTGATTGTGGAACCCTGTGCACTGGGAACATGACTGAGGCCTGATACTGGAACCCTGTGGCCTGGGAACATGACATTGGTTTGATTCTGGAACCCTGTTTCCTGGGAACATGACTGAGGTTTGATGGTTGAACCCTGTGGCCTGGCAACATGACTGAGGTTTGATTGTGGAAACCTCAGGCTTGGGAACATGACTGAGGCTTGATAGTGGAACCCTGTGGCCTGGCAACAGGACTCAGATTTGATGGTGGAACCCTGTGGCCTGGGAACATGACATCAGTTTGTATTCTGGTACCCTGTTGCCTGGGAACATGAAATCGGTTTGATTCTGGAAACCTGTGGCCTGGGAATATGACTGAGGTTTGATGGTGGTACCCTATGGCCTATCAACATGACTGAGGTTTGATTCTGGATTCCTGTGGCCTGGGAACATGACTGAGGCGTGATTCTGGAAACCTGTGACCTGGGAACATGACATCTGTTTAGATTGTGGAATACTGTGCCCTGGGAACCTGACTGAGGTTTGGTTCTGGAACCCTGTGGACTGGGAATATGACTGAGGTTTTATTCTGGAACCCTGTAGCCTGGGAACATAATTGCGGATTGATTCTGGAACCCTGTGGCCTGGGAACACGACTGAGGATTGATTCTGGAACCCTGTGGCCTGGGAACATGACATCGGTTGGTTTCTGGAAACCTGTGGCATGGGAACATGAGTGAGGTTTGACTGTGGAACCCTCTGGCCTGGGATTATGACTGTGGTTTAATTCTCTAACCCTGTGGCCTGGCAACATGACAGATGTTTGATTGTGAAACCCTCAGGCTAGGGAACGTGACTGAGGCTTGATGGTGGAAGCCTGTGGCCTTGCAACAGGATTGAGGTTTGATGGTGGAACCCTGTGGCCTGGCAAGATGACTTAGGTTTGATTGTGGAACACTCTGGCCTGGGAACATGACTGAGGCTTGATGGTGGAACCGTGGCCTGGCAAGAGGACTGAGGTTTGATTGTGGAACCCTCTGACCTGGGAATATGACTGAGGTTTAATTGTGGAACCCTGTGGCCTGGGAATATGAGTGAGGCTTGATTCTGGAACCCTTTGGCCTGGGAACATGCCTGGGGTTTTATTTTTGGAACTTGTGTCCAGGGAACATGACTGAGGTTTGATTCTGGAACCATGAGGCCTGGGAATATGACTGAGGTTTGATTCTGAAAACCATTGGCCTGGGAACATGACTGATGTGAGATTGTGGAATCCTGTGGTCTGGGAACATGACTGAGGTTTGTTGGAAAAACCCTGTGGCCTGGGAACATGACTGAGGTTTGATGGTGGTACCCTGTGGCCTGGCAACATGACATTGGATTGATTCTGGAACCCTGTTTCCTGGGAATATGACTGAGGTTTGATGGTTGAACCCTGTGACCTGGCAACATGACTGAGGTTTGATTCTGGAACCATGTGTCATTGGTATATGACTGAGGTTTGATTCTGGAAACCATTGGCCTGGGAACATGACTGATGTGAGATTGTGGAATCCTGTGGCCTGGGAACATGACTGAGGTTTGATGGAAAAACCCTGTGGCCTGGGAACATGACTGAGGTTTGATGGTGGTACCCTGTGGCCTGGCAACATGACTGAGGCTTGATTCTGGAACCCTGTGACCTGGGAACTTGACTCTGATTTGATAGCAGAAACCTGTGGACTGGCAACATGACTGAGGTTTGATGGTGGAACCCTGTGCACTGGGAACATGACTGAGGCCTGATACTGGAAACCCGTGGCCTGGGAACATGACATTGGATTGATTCTGGAACCCTGTTTCCTGGGAATATTACTGAGGTTTGATGGTTGAACCCTGTGGCCTGGCAACATGACAGAGCTTTGATTGTGGAACCCTCAGGCCTGGGAACATGACTGAGGCTTGATGGTGGAACCGTGGCCTGGCAACAGGACTGAGGTTTGATGGTGGAACCCTCTGGCCTGGGAATATGACTGAGGTTTAATTGTGGAACCCTGTGGCCTGGGAACATGAGAACGGTTTGATTCTGGAACCCTGTGGCTTGGGAACATGTCTGAGGTTTGATGGTGGAAACCTGTGGCCTGGCAACATGACTGAGGTTTGTTTCTGGAACCCTGTTCCCTGGGAACATGACTGAGGTTTGATTCTGGACACCTTTGTCCTGGGAACATGACTGAGGTTTGATTGTGGAACCCTGTGACCTGCGAACATGACTGAGGTTTGATTCTGGAACCATGTGTCCTGGGAATATGACTGAGGTTTGATTCTGGAAATCTGTGGCCTGGGAACTTGACTGAGGTTTGATGGCAGAAACCTGTGGACTGGCAACATGACTGAGGTTTGATTGTGGAACCCTGTGCACTGGGAACATGACTGAGGCCTGATACTGGAACCCTGTGGCCTGGGAACATGACATTGGTTTGATTCTGGAACCCTGTTTCCTGGGAACATGATTGAGGTTTGATGGTTGAACCCTGTGGCCTGGCAACATGACTGAGGTTTGATTGTGGAAACCTCAGGCTTGGGAACATGACTGAGGCTTGATGGTGGAACGCTGTGGCCTGGCAACAGGACTCAGATTTGATGGTGGAACCCTGTGGCCTGGGAACATGACATCAGTTTGTATTCTGGTACCCTGTTGCCTGGGAACATGAAATCGGTTTGATTCTGGAAACCTGTGGCCTGGGAATATGACTGAGGTTTGATGGTGGTACCCTATGGCCTGGCAACATGACTGAGGTTTGATTCTGGATTCCTGTGGCCTGGGAACATGACTGAGGCGTGATTCTGGAAACCTGTGACCTGGGAACATGACATCTGTTTAGATTGTGGAATACTGTGCCCTATGAACCTGACTGAGACTTGGTTCTGGAACCCTGTGGACTGGGAATATGACTGAGGTTTTATTCTGGAACCCTGTAGCCAGGGAACATAACTGAGTATTGATTCTGGAACCCTGTGGCCTGGGAACATGACTGAGGTTTTATTCTGGAACCCTGTGGCCTGGGAATATGACTGAGGATTGATTCTGAAACCCTGTGGCCTGGGAACATGACATCAGTTGGATTCTTGAACCCTGTGGCATGGGAACATGAGTGAGGTTTGACTTTGGAACCCTCTGGCCTGGGAATATGACTGTGGTTTAATTCTGTAAACCTGTGGCCTGGCAACATGACAGAGGTTTGATTGTGGAACCCTCAGGATTGGGAACGTGACTGAGGCTTGATGGTGGAAGCCTGTGTCCTGGCAACAGGACTGAGAGTTGATGGTGGAAGCCTGAGGCCTGGCAAGATGACTTAGGTTTGATTGTGGAACACTCAGGCCTGGGAACGTGACTGAGGCTTGATGGTGGAACCGTGGCCTGGCAACAGGACTGAGATTGGATTGTGGAACCCTCTGGCCTGGGAATATGACTGAGGTTTAATTGTGGAACCCTGTGGCCTGGGAATATGAGGGAGGCTTGATTCTGGAACCCTGTGGCCTTGGAACATAACTTAGGTTTGATTCTGGAACCCTGTGGCCTGGGAACATGACATCAGTGGATTGTGGAACCTTGTGGCCTGGGAACATGAGAACGGTTTGATTCTGGAACCCTGGGGCCTGGGAAGATGACTGAGGTTTGATGGCAGAAACCTGTGGCCTGGCAACATGACTGAGGTTTGTTTCTGGAACCCTGTTCCCTGGGAACATGACTGAGGTTTGATTCTAGACACCTTTGTCCTGGGAACATGACTGAGGTTTGATTGGGGAACCCTGTGGCCTGCGAAAATGACTGAGGTTTGATTCTGGAACCATGTGTCCTGGGAATATGACTGAGGTTTGATTCTGGAAATCTGTGGCCTGGGAAGTTGACTGAGGTTTGATGGCAGAAACCTGTGGACTGGCAACATGACTGAGGTTTGATTGTGGAACCTAATGCCCTGGAAACATGACTGAGGCCTGGTACTGGAATCCCATGGCCTAGGAACTTGACTTTGGTTTGATTCTGGAAACCTGTGTCCTGGGAACATGATTGAGGTTTGATGGATGAACCCTGTGCACTGGGAACATGACTGAGGTTTGATGGTGGTACCCTGTGGCCTGGCAACATGACTGAGGCTTGATTCTGGAACCCTGTGGCCTGGGAACTTGAATGTGGTTTGATCGCAGAAACCTCTGGACTGGCAATATGACTGAGGTTTGATGGTGGAACCCTGTGCACTGGGAACATGACTGAGGCCTGATACTGGAACGCCGTGGCCTGGGAAAATGACATTGGATTGATTCTGGAACCCTGTTTCCTGGGAATATGACTGAGGTTTGATGGTTGAACCCTGTGGCCTGGCAACATGACAGAGGTTTGACTGTGGAACCCGCAGGCCTGGGAACATGACTGAGGCTTGATGGTGGAACCGTGGCCTGGCAACAGGAGTGAGGTTTGATGGTGGAACCCTCTGGCCTGGGAATATGACTGAGGTTTAATTGTGGAACCCTGTGGCCTGGGAATATGAGGGAGTCTTGATTCTGGAACCCTGTTGCCTGGGAATATAACTGAGGTTTGATTCTGGAACCCTGTGACCTGGGAACATGACATCAGTGGATTGTGGAAACCTGTGGCCTGGGAATATGTCTGAGGTTTGATGGTGGAAACCTGTGGCCTGGCAACATGACTGAGGTTTGTTTCTGGAACCCTGTTCCCTGGGAACATGACTGAGGTTTGATTCTGGACACCTTTGTCCTGGGAACATGACTGAGGTTTGATTGTGGAACCCTGTGGCCTGCGAACATGACTGACGTTTGATTCTGGAACCATGTGTCCTGGGAATATGACTGAGGTTTGATTCTGGAAATCTGTGACCTGGGAACTTGACTGAGGTTTGATGGCAGAAACCTGTGGACTGGCAACATGACTGAGGTTTGATTGTGGAACCCTGTGCCCTGGAAATATGACTGAGGCCTGGTACTGGAAACCCATGGCCTGGGAACTTGACTTGGGTTTGATTCTGGAAACCTGTGTCTTGGGAACATGATTGAGGCTTGATGGAGGAACCCTGTGCACTGGGAACATGACTGAGGTTTGATGGTGGTACCCTGTGCACTGGGAACATGACTGAGGCCTGATACTGGAACCCCGTGGCCTGGGAACATGACATTGGTTTGATTCTGGAACCCTGTTTCCTGGGAACATGACTGAGGTTTGATGGTTGAACCCTGTGTCCTGGCAACATGACTGAGGTTTGATTGTGGAACCCTCAGGCTTGGGAATATGACTGAGGCTTGATGGTGGAACCCTGTGGCCTGGCAACAGGACTGAGATTTAATGGTGGAACCCTGTGGCCTGGGAACATGATTTCGGTTTGGATTCTGGTACCCTGTTGCCTGGGAAAATGAAATCGGTTTGATTCTGGAAACCTGTGGCCTGGGAATATGACTGAGGTTTGATGGTGGTACCCTATGGCCTGGCAACATGACTGAGGTTTGATTCTGGATCCCTGTGGCCTGGGAACATGACTGAGGCGTGATTCTGGAAACCTGTGACCTGAGAACATGACATCTGTTTAGATTGTGGAATACTGTGCCCTGGGAACTTGACTGAGGCTTGGTTCTGGAACCCTGTGGACTGGGAATATGACTGAGGTTTTATTCTGGAACCGTGTAGCCTGGGAACATAATTGCGGATTGATTCTGGAACCCTGTGTCCTGGGAACAAGACTGAGGATTGATTCTGGAACCCTGTGGCCTGGGAACATGACATCGGTTGGATTCTGGAAACCTGTGGCATGGGAACATGAGTGAGGTTTGACTGTGGAACCCTCTGGCCTGGGATTATGACTGTGGTTTAATTCTCTAACCCTGTGGCCTGGCAACATGACAGATGTTTGATTGTGGAACCAACAGGCTAGGGAACGTGACTGATGCTTGATGGTGGAAGCCTGTGGCCTTGCAACAGGATTGAGGTTTGATGGTGGAACCCTGTGGCCTGGCAAGATGACTTAGGTTTGATTGTGGAACACTCTGGCCTGGGAACATGACTGAGGCTTGATGGTGGAACCGTGGCCTGGCAACAGGACTGAGGTTTGATTGTGGAACCCTCTGGCCTGGGAATATGACTGAGGTTTAATTGTGGAACCCTGTGGCCTGGGAATATGACTGAGGTTTAATTGTGGAAACCTGTGGCCTGGGAATATGACTGTGGTTTAATTCTGTAACCCTGTGGCCTGGCAACATGACAGAGGTTTGATTGTGGAACCCTCAGGCTTGGGAACGTGACTGAGGCTTGATCGTGGAAGTCTGTGGCCTTGCAAAAGGATTGAGGTTTGATGGTGGAACCCTGTGGCCTGGCAAGATGACTTAGGTTTGATTGTGGAACACTCTGGCCTGGGAACATGACTGAGGCTTGATGGTGGTACCCTGTGGCCTGGCAACATGACATTGGATTGATTCTGGAACCCTGTTTCCTGGGAATATGACTGAGGTTTGATTGTTGAACCTTGTGGCCGGGCAACATGACAGAGGTTTGATTGTGGAACCCTCAGGCCTGGGAACATGACTGAGGCTTGATGGTGGAACCGTGGCCTGGCAACAGGACTGAGGTTTGATGGTGGAACCCTCTGGACTGGGAATATGACTGAGGTTTAATTGTGGAACCCTGTGGCCTGGGAATATGAGGGAGGCTTGATTCTGGTGCCCTGTGGCCTGGGAACATAACTGAGGTTTGATTCTGGAACCCTGTGGCCTGGGAACATGACATCAGTGGATTGTGGAACCCTGTGGCCTGGGAAAATGAGAACGGTTTGATTCTGGAACCCTGTGCCTTGGGAAAATGTCTGAGGTTTGATGGTGGAAACCTGTGGCCTGGCAACATGACTGAGGTTTGTTTCTGGAACCCTGTTCCCTGGGAACATGACTGAGGTTTGATTCTGGATACCTTTGTCCTGGGAACATGACTGAAGTTTAATGGTGGTACCCTGTGGCCTGGAAACATGACTGAGGCTAGATTCTGGAACCCTGTGGCCTGGGAACTTGAATGTGGTTTGATCGCAGAAAGCTGTGGACTGGCAACATGACTGAGGTTTGATGGTGGAACCCTGTGCACTGGGAACATGACTGAGGCCTGATACTGGAACCCCGTGGCCTGGGAACATGACATTGGATTGATTCTGGAACCCTGTTTCCTGCGAACATGACTGAGGTTTGATGGTTGAACCCTGTGGCCTGGCAACATGACAGAGGTTTGATTGTGGAACCCTCAGGCCTGGGAACATGACTGAGGCTTGATGGTGGAACCGTGGCCTGGCAACAGGAGTGAGGTTTGATGGTGGAAGCCTCTGGCCTGGGAATATGACTGAGGTTTAGTTGTGGAACCCTGTGGCCTGGGAATATGAGGGAGTCTTGATTCTGGAACCCTGTGGCCTGGGAATATAACTGAGGTTTGATTCTGGAACCCTGTGACCTGGGAACATGACATCAGTGGATTGTGGAACCCTGTGGCTTGGGAACATGTCTGAGGTTTGATGGTGGAAACCTGTGGCCTGGCAACATGACTGAGGTTTGTTTCTGGAACCCTGTTCCCTGGGAACATGACTGAGGTTTGATTCTGGACACCTTTGTCCTGGGAACATGACTGAGGTTTGATTCTGGAACCATGAGGCCTGGGAATATGACTGAGGTTTGATTCTGAAAACCATTGGCCTGGGAACATGACTGATGTGAGATTGTGAAATCCTGTGGCCTGGGAACATGACTGAGGTTTGTTGGAAAAACCCTGTGGCCTGGGAACATGACTGAGGTTTGATGGTGGTACCCTGTGGCCTGGCAACATGACTGAGCTTTGATTGTGGAACCCTCAGGCCTGGGAACATGACTGAGGCTTGATGGTGGAACCGTGGCCTGGCAACAGGACTGAGGTTTGATGGTGGAACCCTCTGGCCTGGGAATATGACTGCAGTTTAATTGTGGAACCCTGTTTCCTGGGAACATGAGAACGGTTTGATTCTGGAACCCTGTGGCTTGGGAACATGTCTGAGGTTTGATGGTGGAAACCTGTGGCCTGGCAACATGACTGAGTTTTGTTTCTGGAACCCTGTTCCCTGGGAACATGACTGAGGTTTGATTCTGGACACCTTTGTCCTGGGAACATGACTGAGGTTTGATTGTGGAACCCTGTGGCCTGCGAACATGACTGAGGTTTGATTCTGGAACCATGTGTCCTCGGAATATGACTGAGGTTTGATTCTGGAAATCTGTGGCCTGGGAACTTGACTGAGGTTTGTTGGCAGAAACCTGTGGACTGGCAACATGACTGAGGTTTGATTGTGGAACCCTGTGCACTGGGAACATGACTGAGGCCTGATACTGGAACCCTGTGGCCTGGGAACATGACATTGGTTTGATTCTGGAACCCTGTTTCCTGGGAACATGACTGAGGTTTGATGGTTGAACCCTGTGGCCTGGCAACATGACTGAGGTTTGATTGTGGAAACCTCAGGCTTGGGAACATGACTGAGGCTTGATGGTGGAACCCTGTGGCCTGGCAACAGGACTCAGATTTGATGGTGGAACCCTGTGGCCTGGGAACATGACATCAGTTTGTATTCTGGTACCCTGTTGCCTGGGAACATGAAATCGGTTTGATTCTGGAAACCTGTGGCCTGGGAATATGACTGAGGTTTGATGGTGGTACCCTATGGCCTGGCAACATGACTGAGGTTTGATTCTGGATTCCTGTGGCCTGGGAACATGACTGAGGCGTGATTCTGGAAACCTGTGACCTGGGAACATGACATCTGTTTAGATTGTGGAATACTGTGC
Organism: Balaenoptera physalus; assembly: GCF_965194825.1. NCBI lineage: Eukaryota > Metazoa > Chordata > Mammalia > Artiodactyla > Balaenopteridae > Balaenoptera > Balaenoptera physalus. The sequence continues at coordinate 18,372 of NW_028125103.1, forward strand.
CCTATGAACCTGACTGAGACTTGGTTCTGGAACCCTGTGGACTGGGAATATGACTGAGGTTTTATTCTGGAACCCTGTAGCCAGGGACCATAACTGAGTATTGATTCTGGAACCCTGTAGCCTGGGAACATGACTGAGGTTTTATTCTGGAACCCTGTGGCCTGGGAATATGACTGAGGATTGATTTTGGAACCCTGTGGCCTGGGAACATGACATCAGTTGGATTCTTGAAACCTGTGGCATGGGAACATGAGTGAGGTTTGACTTTGGAACCCTCTGGCCTGGGAATATGACTGTGGTTTAATTCTGTAAACCTGTGGCCTGGCAACACGACAGAGGTTTGATTGTGGAACCCTCAGGATTGGGAACGTGACTGAGGCTTGATGGTGGAAGCCTGTGGCCTGGCAACAGGACTGAGAGTTGATGGTGGAAGCCTGAGGCCTGGCAAGATGACTTAGGTTTGATTGTGGAACACTCAAGCCTGGGAACGTGACTGAGGCTTGATGGTGTAACCGTGGCCTGACAACAGGACTGATGTATGATTGTGGAACCCTCTGGCCTGGGAATATGAGTGAGGCTTGATTCTGGAACCCTCTGGCCTGGGAACATAACTGAAGTTTGATTCTGGAACCCTGTGGCCTGGGAACATGACATTGGTTTGATTCTGGAACCCTGTTTCCTGGGAACATGACTGAGGTTTGATTCTGGAAATCTGTGGCCTGGGAACTTGACTGAGGTTTGATGGCAGAAACCTGTGGACTGGCAACATGACTGAGGTTTGATTCTGGAACCCTGTTTCCTGGGAACATGACTGAGATTTGATGGTTGAACCCTGTGCCCTGGCAACATGACTGAGGTTTGATTGTGGAAACCTCAGCTTGGGAACATGACTGAGGCTTGATGGTGGAACCCGGTGGCCTGGCAACAGGACTCAGATTTGATGGTGGAACCCTGTGGCCTGGGAACATGACATCAATTTGTATTCTGGTACCCTGTTGCCTGGGAACATGAAATCGGTTTGATTCTGGAAACCTGTGGCCTGGGAATATGACTGAGGTTTGATGGTGGTACCCTATGGCCTGGCAACATGACTGAGGTTTGATTCTGGATTCCTTTGGCCTGGGAACATGACTGAGGCGTGATTCTGGAAACCTGTGACCTGGGAACATGACATCTGTTTAGATTGTGGAATACTGTGCCCTGTGAACCTGACTGAGACTTGGTTCTGGAACCCTGTGGACTGGGAATATGACTGACGTTTTATTTTGGAACCCTGTAGCCAGGGAACATAACTGAGTATTGATTCTGGAACCCTGTGGCCTGGGAACATGACTGAGGTTTTATTCTGGAACCCTGTGGCCTGGGAATATGACTGAGGTTTGATTCTGGAAATCTGTGGCCTGGGAACTTGACTGAGGTTTGATGGCAGAAACCTGTGGACTTGCAACATGACTGAGGTTTGATTGTGGAACCCAATGCCCTGGAAACATGACTGAGGCCTGGTACTGGAACCCCATGGCCTAGGAACTTGACATTGGTTTGATTCTGGAACCCTGTGTCCTGGGAACATGACTGAGGTTTGATGGTTGAACGCTGTGGCCTGGCAACATGACAGAGGTTTGATTGTGGAACCCTCAGGCCTGGGAACATGACTGAGGCTTGATGGTGGAACCGTGGCCTGGCAACAGGAGTGAGGTTTGATGGTGGAACCCTCTGGCCTGGGAATATGACTGAGGTTTAATTGTGGAACCCTGTGGCCTGGGAACATGAGAACGGTTTGATTCTGGAACCCTGTGGCTTGGGAACATGTCTGAGGTTTGATGGTGGAAACCTGTGGCCTGGCAACATGACTGAGTTTTGTTTCTGGAACCCTGTTCCCTGGGAACATGACTGAGGTTTGATTCTGGACACCTTTGTCCTGGGAACATGACTGAGGTTTGATTGTGGAACCCTGGGGCCTGCCAACAAGACTGAGGTTTGATTCTGGAACCATGTGTCCTCGGAATATGACTGAGGTTTGATTCTGGAAATCTGTGGCCTGGGAACTTGACTGAGGTTTGATGGCAGAAACCTGTGGACTGGCAACATGACTGAGGTTTGATTGTGGAACCCTGTGCACTGGGAACATGACTGAGGCCTGATACTGGAACCCTGTGTCCAGGGAACATGACTGAGGTTTTATTCTGGAACCCTGTTTCCTGGGAACATGACTGAGGTTTGATGGTTGAACCCTGTGGCCTGGGAACATGACTGAGGTTTGATTGTGGAAACCTCAGGCTTGGGAACATGACTGAGGCTTGATGGTGGAACCCTGTGGCCTGGCAACAGGACTCAGATTTGATGGTGGAACCCTTGGCCTGCGAACATGACTGAGGATTGATTCTGGAACCCTGTGGCCTGGGAACATGACTGAGGTTTTATTCTGGAACCCTGTGGCCTGGGAATATGACTGAGGATTGATTCTGGAACACTGTGGCCTGGGAATATGACATCAGTTGGATTCTTAAAACCTGTGGCATGGGAACATGAGTGAGGTTTGACTTTGGAACCCTCTGACCTGGGAATATGACTGTGGTTTAATTCTGTAACCCTGTGGCCTGGCAACATGACAGAGGTTTGATTGTGGAACCCTCAGGATTGGGAACGTGATTGAGTCTTGATGGTGGAAGCCTGTGGCTTGGCAAGAGGACTGAGAGTTCATGGTGGAAGCCTGAGGCCTGGCAAGATGACTTAGGTTTGATTGTGGAACACTCAGGCCTGGGAACATGACTGAGGCTTGATGGTGGAACCGTGGCCTGGCAACAGGACTGAGGTTTGATTGTGGAACCCTCTGGCCTGGGATGTTGACTGAGGTTTAATTGTGGAACCCTGTGGCCTGGGAATATGAGTGAGGCTTGATTCTGGAACCCTGTGGCCTGGGAACATGCCTGGGGTTTTATTTTTGGAACCTGTGTCCAGGGAACATGACTGAGGTTTTATTCTGGAACCATGAGGCCTGGGAATATGACTGAGGTTTGATTCTGGAAACCATTAGCCTGGGAACATGACTGATGTGAGATTGTGGATTCCTGTGGCCTGGGAACATGACTGAGGTTTGATGGAAAAACCCTGTGGCCTGGGAACATGACTGAGGTATGATGGTGGTACCCTGTGGCCTGGCAACATGACATTGGATTGATTCTGGAACCCTGTTTTCTGGGAATATGACTGAGGTTTGTTGGTTGAACACTGTGGCCTGGCAACATGACAGAGGTTTGATTGTGGAACCCTCAGGCCTGTGAACATGACTGAGGCTTGATGGTGGAACCGTGGCCTGGCAACAGGACTGAGGTTTGATGGTGGAACCCTCTGGCCTGGGAATAGGAATGAGGTTTAATTGTGGAACCCTGTGGCCTGGGAATATGAGGGAGGCTTGATTCTGGAACCCTGTGGCCTGGGAGCATAACTGAGGTTTGATTCTGGAACCCTGTGGCCTGGGAACATGACCTCAGTGGATTGTGGAACCCTGTGGCCTGGGAACATGAGAACGGTTTGATTCTGGAACCCTGTGGCATGGGAACAAGACTGAGGTTTGACCGTGGAACCCTCTGGCCTGGGATAATGACTGAGGTTTAATTGTGGAACACTGTGGCCTGGGAATATGAGAGAGGCTTGATTCTGGAACCCTGTGGCCTGGGAACATGACTGGGGTTTTATTTTTGGAACCTGTGTCAGGGAACATGGCTTAGGTTTTATTCTGGAACCCTGTGTCCTGGGAACATGACTGAGGTTTGATTCTGGAACCATGTGGCCTGGGAATAGGACTGAGGTTTGATTCTGGAAACCTTTGGCCTGGGAACATGACTAATGTGAGATTGTGGAATCCTGTGGCCTGGGAACATGACTGAGGTTTGATGGAAGAACCCTGCGGCCTGGGAACATGACTGAGGTTTGATGGTGGTACCCTGTGGCCTGGCAACATGACTGAGGCATGATTCTGGAACCCTGACCCTGGGAACTTGACTATGATTTGATCGCAGAAACCTGTGGACTGGCAACATGACAGAGGTTTGATGGTGGAACACTGTGCACTGGGAACATGACTGAGGCCAGATAGTGGAGCCCCGTGGCCTGGGAACATGACATTGGTTTGATTCTGGAACCCTGTTTCCTGGGAACATGACTGAGGTTTGATGGTTGTACCCTGTGGACTGGCAACAGGACTGAGATTTCATGGTGGAACCCTGTGGCCTTAGAACATGACATCGGTTTGGAATCTGGTACCCTGTTGCCTGGGAACATGAAATCGGTTTGATTCTGGAAACCTGTGGCGTGGCAACATGCCTGAGGCGTGATTCTGGAAACCTGTGCCCTGGGAATATGACATCTGTTTAGGTTGTGGAATACTCTGCCCTGGGAACCTGACTGAGGCTTGGTCTGGAACCCTGTGGAATGGGAATATGACTGAGGTTTTATTCTGGAACCCTGTAACCTTGGGACATAACTGAGGATTGATTCTGGAACCCTGTGGCCTGGGAATATGACTGAGGTTTTATTCTGGAACCCTGTGACCTGGGAACATGACTGAGGATTGATTCTGGAACCCTGTGGCCTGGGAACATAACATCGGTTGGATTCTGGAACCCTGTGGCATGGGAACATGACTGAGGTTTGACTGTGGAACCCTCTGGCCTGGGAATATGACTGTGGATTAATTCTGTAACCCTGTGTCCTGGCAAATTGACAGAGGTTTGATTGTGGAACCCTTAGGCTTGGGAACATGACTGAGCCTTGATGGTGGATCCCTTTGGTCTGGCAACAGGACTGAGATTTGATGGTGGAACCCTGTTGCCTGTGAACATGACATCGGTTTGGATTCTGTTACCCTGTTCCCTGGGAACATGAAATCGGTTTGATTCTGGAAACCTGTGGCCTGGGAATATGACTGAGGTTTGATGGTGGTACCCTATGGCCTGGCAACATGACTGAGGTTTAATTCTGGATCCCTGTGGACTGGGAATATGACTGAGGCGTGATTCTGGAAATCTGTGACCTGGAAACATGACATCTGTTTAGATTGTGGAATACTGTGCCCTGGGAACCTGACTGAGGCTTGGTTCTGGAACCCTGTGGACTGGGAATATGACTGAGGTTTTATTCTGGAACCCTGTGGCCTGGGAACATAACTGCGGATTGATTCTGGAATCCTGTGGCCTGGGAACTTGACTGAGAATTGATTCTTGAACCCTGTGGCCTGGGAATATGACTTTGGTTTAATTCTGTAACCCTATGGCCTGGCAACATGACAGAGGTTTGATTGTGGAAACCTCAGGCTTGGGAACGTGACTGAGGCTTGATGGTGGATGCCTGTGGCCTGTCCACAGGACTGAGGTTTGATGGTGGAACCCTGTGGCCTGGCAAGATGACTTAGGTTTGCTTGTGGAACACTCTGGCCTGGGAAAATGACTGAGGCTTGATGGTGGAACCGTGGCCTGGCAACAGGACTGAGGTTTGATTGAGGAACCCACTGGCCTGGGAATATGACTGAGGTTTAATTGTGGAACCCTGTGGCCTGGGAACATGACTGGGGTTTTATTTTTGGAACCTGTGTCCAGGGAACATGGCTGAGGTTTTATTCTGGAAACCTGTGTCCTGGGAACATGACTGAGGTTTGATTCTGGAACAATGTGACCTGGGAATATGACTGAGGTTTGATTCTGGAAACCATTGGCCTGGGAACATGACTGATGTGAGATTGTGGAATCCTGTGGCCTGGGAATATGACTGAGGTTTGATGGAAGAACCCTGTGGCCTGGGAACATGACTGAGGTTTGCTGGTCGTTCCCTGTGGCCTGGCAACATGACTGAGGCTTGATTTTGGAACCCTGTGGCCTGGAACTTGACTCTGATTTGATCGCAGAAACCTGTGGACTGGCAACATGACTGAGGTTTGATAGTGGAACCCTGTGCACTGGGAACATGACTGAGGCCTGATACTTGAACCCCGTGGCCTGGGAAGATGACATTCGTTTGATTCTGGAACCCTGTTTCCTGGGAACATGACTGAGGTTTGATGATTGAACCCTGTGTCCTGGCAACATGACGCAGGTTTGATTGTGGAACCCTCAGGCTTGGGAACATGACTGAGCCTTGATGGTGGAATCCTGTGGCCTGGCAACAGGACTGAGATTTGATGGTGGAACCCTGAGGCCTGGCAAGATGACTTAGGTTTGATTGTGGAACACTCAGGCCTGGGAACATGACTGAGGCTTGATGGTGGAACCCTCTGGCCTGGGAATATGAGAGAGGCTTGATTCTGGAACCCAGTGGCCTGGGAACATAACTGAGGTTTGATTCTGGAACCCTGTGGCCTGGGAACATGACATCAGTGGATTGTGGAACGCTGTGGCCTGGGAATATGAGAACGGTTTGATTCTGGAACCCTGTGGCCTGGGAACATGTCTGAGGTTTGATGGTGGAAACCTGTGGCCTGGCAATATGACTGAGGTTTGTTTCTAGAACCCTGTTCCCTGGGAACATGACTGAGGTTTGATTCTGGACACCTTTGTCCTGGGAACATGACTGAGGTTTGATTGTGGAGCACTCTGGCCTGGGAATATGCGTGAGGCTTGATTCTGGAACCCTCTGGCCTGGGAACATGACTGGGGTTTTATTTTTGGAACCTGTGTCCTGGGAACATGACTGACATTTGATTCTGGAACCATGTGGCCTGGGAATATGACTGAGGTTTGATTCTGGACACCTTTGTCCTGGGAACATGACTGAGGCCTGATACTGGAACCCCGTGGCCTGGGAACATGACATTGGTTTGATTCTGGAACCCTGTTTCCTGGGAACATGACTGAGACCTGATACTGGAACCCCGTGCCCTGGGAACATGACATTGGTTTGATTCTGGAACCCTGTTTCCTGGGAACATGACTGAGGTTTGATGGTTGAACCCTGTGGCCTGGCAACATGACAGAGGTTTGATTGTGGAACCCTCAGGCTTGGAAACATGACTGAGGCCTGATAGTGGAAACCCATGGCCTGGAAACTTGACTTTGGTTTGATTCTGGAAACCTGTGTCCTGGGAACATGATTGAGGTATGATAGAGGAACCCTGTGGCCTGGGAACATGACTGAGGTTTGATGGTGGTACCCTGTGGCCTGGCAACATGACTGAGGCTTGATTCTGGAACCCTGTGGCCTGGGAACTTGAATGTGGTTTGGTTGCAGAAACCTGTGGACTGGCAACCTGACTGAGGTTTGATGGTGGAACCCTGTTCACTGGGAACATGACTGAGGTTTGATTCTGGACACCTTTGTCCTGGGAACATGACTAAGGCCTGATAGTGGAACCCCGTGGCCTGGGAACATGACATTGGTTTGATTCCTGAACCCTGTTTCCTGGGAACATGACTGAGCTTTGATGGTTGAACCCTGAGGCCTGGCAACATGACAGAGGTTTGATGGTGGAACCCTCAGGCTTGGGAACGTGACTGAGGCTTGATGGTGGAAGCCTGTGGCCTTGCAACAGGATTGAGGTTTGATGGTGGAACCCTGTGGCCTGGCAAAATGACTAAGGTTTGATTTTGGAACACTCTGGCCTGGGAACATGACTGAGGCTTGATGGTGGAACCGTGGCCTGGCAACAGGACTGAGGTTTGATTGTGGAACCCTCTGGCCTGGGAATATGACTGAGGTTTAATTGTGGAACCCTGTGGCCTGGGAATATGAGCGAGGCTTGATTCTGGAACCCTGTGGCCTGGGAACATTCCTGGGGTTTTATTTTTGGAACCTGTGTCCAGGGAACATGACTGAGGGTTTATTCTGGAACCCTTTGTCCTGGGAACATGACTGAGGTTTGATTCTGGAACCATGAGGCATGGGTATATGACTGAGGTTTGATTCTGGAAACCATTGGACTGGGAACATGATTGATGTGAGACTGTGGAATCCTGTGGCCTGGGAACATGACTTAGGTTTGTTGGAAAAACCCTGTGGCCTGGGAACATGACTGAGGTTTGATGGTGGTACCCTGTGGCCTGGCAAGATGACATTGGATTGATTCTGGAACCCTGTTTCCTGGGAATATGACTGAGGTTTGAAAGTTGAACCCTGTGGCCTGGCAACATGACAGAGGTTTGATTGTGGAACCCTCAGGCCTGGGAACATGACTGAGGCTTGATGGTGGAAACGTGGCCTGGCAACAGGACTGAGGTTTGATGGTGGAATGCTCTGGCCTGGGAATATGACTGAGGTTTAATTGTGGAACCCTGTGGCCTGGGAATATGAGGGAGGCTTGATTCTGGAACCCTGTGGCCTGGGAACATAACTGAGCTTTGATTCTGGAACCCTGTGGCCTGGGAACATGACATCAGTCTATTGTGGAACCCTGTGGCCTGGGAACATGAAAACGGTTTGATTCTGGAACCCTGTGGCTTGGGAACATGTCTGAGGTTTGATGGTGGAAACCTGTGGCCTGGCAACATGACTGAGGTTTGTTTCTGGAACCCTGTTCCCTGGGAACATGACTGAGGTTTGAATCTGGACACCTTTGTCCTGGGAACATGACTGAGGTTTGATTGTGGAACCCTGTGGCCTGCGAACGTGACTGAGGTTTGATTCTGGAACCATGTGTCCTGGGAATATGACTGAGGTTTGATTCTGGAAATCTATGGCCTGGGAACGTGACTGAAGTTTGATGGCCGAAACCTGTGGACTGGCAACATGACTGAGGTTTGATTGTGGAACCCTGTGGTCTGGCAACAGGACTCAGATTTGATGGTGGAAACCTGTGGCCTGGCAACATGACTGAGGCTTGATTCTGGAACCCTGTGGCCTGGGAACTTGACTCTGATTTGATAGCAGAAACCTGTGGACTGGCGACATGAATGAGGTTTGATGGTGGAACACTGTGCACTGGGAAAATGACTGAGGCCTGATACTGGAAACCCGTGGCCTGGGAACATGACATTGGATTGATTCTGGAACCCTGTTTCCTGGGAATATGACTGAGGTTTGATGGTGGAACCGAGGCCTGGCAACAGGACTGAGGTTTGATGGTGGGACCCTCTGGCCTGGGAATATGACTGAGGTTTAATTGTGGAACTCTGTGGCCTGGGAATATGAGTGAGGCTTGATTCTGGAACCCTGTTGCCTGGGAACATAACTGAGGTTTGATTCTGGAACCCTGTGGCCTGGGAACATGACATCAGTGGATTGTGGAACCCTGTGGCCTGGGAACATGTCTGAGATTTGATGGTGGAAACCTGTGTCCTGGCAACATGACGGAGGTTTGTTTCTGGAACCCTGTTCCCTGGGAACATGACTGAGGTTTGATTCTGGACACCTTTGTCCTGGGAACATGACTGAGGTTTGATTGTGAAACGCTGTGGCCTGCGAATATGACTGAGGTTTGATTCTGGAACCATGTGTCCTGGGAATATGACTGAGGTTTGATTCTGGAAATCTGTGGCCTGGGAACATGCTTGAGGTTTGATGGGAGAAACCTGTGGACTGGCAACATGACTGAGGTTTGATTGTGGAACCCTGTGCCCTGGAAACATGACTGAGGCCTGGTACTGGAAACCCATGGCCTGGGAACTTGACTTTGGTTTGATTCTGGAAACCTGTGTCCTGGGAACATGATTGAGGTTTGATGGAGAAACCCTGTGCACTGGGAACATGACTGAGGTTTGAATCTGGACACCTTTGTCCTGGGAACATGACTGAGGTTTGATTGTGGAACCCTGTGGCCTGCGAACGTGACTGAGGTTTGATTCTGGAACCATGTGTGCTGGGAATATGACTGAGGTTTGATTCTGGAAATCTATGGCCTAGGAACGTGACTGAAGTTTGATGGCCGAAACCTGTGGACTGGCAACATGACTGAGGTTTGATTGTGGAACCCTGTGGTCTGGCAACAGGACTCAGATTTGATGGTGGAAACCTGTGGCCTGGCAACATGACTGAGGCTTGATTCTGGAACCCTGTGGCCTGGGAACTTGACTCTGATTTGATAGCAGAAACCTGTGGACTGGCGACATGAATGAGGTTTGATGGTGGAACACTGTGCACTGGGAAAATGACTGAGGCCTGATACTGGAAACCCGTGGCCTGGGAACTTGACATTGGATTGATTCTGGAACCCTGTTTACTGGGAATATGACTGAGGTTTGATGGTGGAACCGAGGCCTGGCAACAGGTCTGAGGTTTGATGGTGGGACCCTGTGGCCTGGGAATATGACAGAGGTTTAATTGTGGAACTCTGTGGCCTGGGAATATGAGTGAGGCTTGATTCTGGAACCCTGTAGCCTGGGAACATAACTGAGGTTTGATTCTGGAACCCTGTGGCCTGGGAACATGACATCAGTGGATTGTGGAACCCTGTGGCCTGGGAACATGTCTGAGATTTGATGGTGGAAACCTGTGTCCTGGCATCATGACTGAGGTTTGTTTCTGGAACCCTGTTCCCTGGGAACATGACTGAGGTTTGATTCTGGACACCTTTGTCCTGGGAACATGACTGAGGTTTGATTGTGAAACGCTGTGGCCTGCGAATATGACTGAGGTTTGATTCTGGAACCATGTGTCCTGGGAATATGACTGAGGTTTGATTCTGGAAATCTGTGGCCTGGGAACTTGCTTGAGGTTTGATGGGAGAAACCTGTGGACTGGCAACATGACTGAGGTTTGATTGTGGAACCCTGTGCCCTGGAAACATGACTGAGGCCTGGTACTGGAAACCCATGGCCTGGGAACTTGACTTTGGTTTGATTCTGGAAACCTGTGTCCTGGGAACATGATTGAGGTTTGATGGAGAAACCCTGTGCACTGGGAACATGACTGAGGTTTGATTGTGGAACCCTCAGGCTTGGGAACATGACTGAGGCTTGATGGTAGAACCCTGTGGCCTGGCAAGAGGACTGAGATTTGATGGTGGAACACTGTGGCCTGGGAACATGACATCAGTTTGGATTCTGGTACCCTGTTGCCTGGGAACATGAAATCGGTTTGATTCTGGAAACCTGTGGCCTGGGAATATGACTGAGGTTTGATGGTGGTACCCTATGGCCTGGCAAAATGACTGAGGTTTGATTCTGGATCCCTGTGGCCTGGGAACATGAATGAGGCGTGATTCTGGAACCCTGTGGCCTGGGAACATGACATCAGTGGATTGTGGAACCCTGTGGCCTGGGAACATGAGAACGGTTTGATTCTGGAACCCTGTGGCCTGGGAACATGTCTGAGGTTTGATGGTGGTAACCTGTGGCCTGGCATCATGACTGAGGTTTGTTTCTGGAACCCTGTTCCCTGGGAACATGACTGAGGTTTGATTCTGGACACCTTTTTCCTGGGAACATGACTGAGGTTTGATTGTGGAACCCTGTGGCCTGCGAACATGACTGAGGTTTGATTCTGGAACCATGTGTCCTGGGAATATGACTGAGGTTTGATTCTGGAAATCTGTGGCCTGGGAACTTGACTGAGGTTTGATGGCAGAAACCTGTGGACTGGCAACATGACTGAGGTTTGATTGTGGAACCCTGTGCCCTGGAAACATGACTGAGGCCTGGTACTGGAAACCCATGGCCTGGGAACTTGACTTTGGTTTGATTCGGGAAACCTGTGTCCTGGGAACATGATTGAGGTTTGATGGAGGAACGCTGTGCACTGGGAACATGACTGAGGATTGATGGTGGTAACCTGTGGCCTGGCAACATGACTGAGGCTTGATTCTGGAACCCTGTGGCCTGGGAAGTTGAATGTGGTTTGATCGCAGAAACCTGAGGACTGCCAACATTACTGAGGTTTGATGGTGGAACCCTGTGGCCTGGGAACATGACAGAGGCCTAATACTGGAACCCCGTGCCCTCAGAACATGACATTGGTTTGATTCTGGAACCCTGTTTCCTGGGAACATGACTGAGGTTTGATGGTTGAAAACTCTGGTCTGGGAATATGACTGCGGTTTAATTGTGGAACCCTGTTGCCTGGGAATATGAGGGAGGCTTGATTCTGGAAACCTGTGGCCTCGGAAGATGACTGAGGTTTGATTCTGGAAACCATTGGCCTGGGACCATGACTGATGTGAGATTGTGGAATCCTGTGGCCTGGGAATATGACTGAGGTTTAATGGAACAACCCTGTGGCCTGGGAACATGACTGAGGTTTGATGGTGGTACCCTGTGGCCTGGCAACATGACTGAGGCTTGATTCTCGAAGCCTGTGGCCTGGAACTTGACTCTGATTTGATCGCAGAAACCTGTGGACTGGCAACATGATTGAGGTTTGATGGTGGAACCCTGTGCACTGGGAACATGACTGAGGCCTGATACTGGAACCCCGTGGCCTGGGAACATGACATTGGTTTGATTCTGGAACCCTGTTTACTGGGAACATGACTGAGGTTTGATGGTTGAACCCTGTGGCCTGGCAACATGACTGAGGTTTGATTGTGGAACCCTCAGGCTTGGGAACATGACTGAGGCTTGATGGTGGAACCCTGTGGCCTGGCAACAGGACTGAGATTTAATGGTGGAACCCTGTGGCCTGGGAACATGACATCGGTTTGGATTCTGGTACCCTGTTGCCTGGGAACATGAAATCGGTTTGATTCTGGAAACCTGTGGCCTGGGAATATGACTGATGTTTGATGGTGGTACCCTATGGCCTGGCAACATGACTGAGGTATGATTCTGGATCCCTGTGGCCTGGGAACATGACTGAGGCGTGATTCTGGAAACCTGTGACCTGGGAATATGACATCTGTTTAGATTGTGGAATACTGTGCCCTGGGAACCTGACTGAGGCTTGGTTCTGGAACCCTGTGGCCTGGGAACATAACTGAGGATAGATACTAGAACCCTGTGGCCAGGGAACATGACATCGGTTGGATTCTGGAACCCTGTTGCATGGTAACATGACTGAGGTTTGACTGTGGAACCGTCTGGCCAGGGATTATGACTGTGGTTTAATTCTGTAACCCTGTGATCTGGCAACATGACAGAGGTTTGATTGTGGAACCCTCAGGCTTGGGAACATGACTGAGGCTTGATGGTGGAAGCCTGTGGCCTGGTCACAGGACTGATGTTTGATGGTGGAAACCTGTGGCCAGGCAAGATGACTTAGGTTTGATTGTGGAACACTCTGGACTGGGAACATGACTGAGGCTTCATGGTGGAACCGTGGCCTGGCAACAGGACTGAGGTTAGATTGTGGAACCCTCTGGCCTGGGAATATGAGTGAGGCTTGATTCTGGAACCCTGTGGCCTGGGAACATGACTGGGGTTTTATTTTTGGAACCGGTGTCCAGGGAACATGGCTGAGGTTTTATTCTGGAACCATGTGTCCTGGGAACATGACTGAGGTTTGATTCTGGAACCATGTGGCCTGGGAATATGACTGAGGTTTGATTCTGGAAACCATTGGCCTGGGAACATGACTGATGTGAGATTGTGGAATCCTGTGGCCTGGGAACATGACTGAGATTTGATGGAAGAACCCTGTGGCCTGGGAACATGACTGAGGTTTGATGGTGGAACCGTGGCCTGGCAACAAGACTGAGGTTTGATTGTGGAACCCTCTGGCCTGGGAATATGACTTAGGTTTAATTGTGGAAACCTGTGGCCTGGGAATATGAGGGAGGCTTGATTCTAGAAACCTGTGGCCTGGGAACATGACATCAGTGGATTGTGGAACCCTGTGGCCTGGCGAGATGACTTAGGTTTGATTGTGGAACACTCAGGCATGGGAACATGACTGAGGCTTGATGGTGGAACCGTGGCCTGGCAACAGGACTGAGGTTTGATTGTGGAACCCTCTGGCCTGGGAATATGACTGAGGTTTAATTGTGGAACCCTGTGTCCTGGGAATATGAGGGAGGCTTGATTCTGGAACCCTGTGGCCTGGGAACATAACTGAGGTATGATTCTGGAACCCTGTGGCCTGGGAACATGACATCAGTGGATTGTGGAACCCTGTGGCCTGGCAAGATGACTTAGGTTTGATTGTGGAACACTCAGGCTTGGGAACATGAATGAGGCTTGGTGGTGGAAACCTGTGGCCTGGCAAAATGACTGAGATTTGATGGTGGAACCCTGTGGCCTGGGAACATGACATGGGTTTGGATTCTGGTACCCTGTTGCCTGGGAACATGAAATCGGTTTGATTCTGGAAACCTGTGGACTGGGAATATGACTGTGGTTTGATGGTGGTACCCTATGGCCTGGCAACATGACTGAGGTTTGATTCTGGATCCCTGAGGCCTGGGAACCTGACTGAGGCTTGGTTCTAGAACCCTGTGGCCTGGGAACATGACATCGGTTGGATTCTGGAACCCTCTGGCCTGGGAATATGACTGAGGTTTAATTCTGGAACCCTGTGGCCTGGGAATATGACTGAGGCGTGATTCTGGAACCCTGTGGCCTGGGAACATGACATCAGAGGATTGTGGAACCCTGTGGCCTGGGAACATGAGAACGGTTTGATTCTGGAACCCTGTGGCCTGGGAACATGTCTGAGGTTTGATGGTGGTAACCTGTGGCCTGGCATCATGACTGAGGTTTGTTTCTGGAACCCTGTTCCCTGGGAACATGACTGAGGTTTGATTCTGGACACCTTTTTCCTGGGAACATGACTGAGGTTTGATTGTGGAACCCTGTGGCCTGCGAACATGACTGAGGTTTGATTCTGGAACCATGTGTCCTGGGAATATGACTGAGGTTTGATTCTGGAAATCTGTGGCCTGGGAACTTGACTGAGGTTTGATGGCAGAAACCTGTGGACTGGCAACATGACTGAGGTTTGATTGTGGAACCCTGTGCCCTGGAAACATGACTGAGGCCTGGTACTGGAAACCCATGGCCTGGGAACTTGACTTTGGTTTGATTCGGGAAACCTGTGTCCTGGGAACATGATTGAGGTTTGATGGAAGAACCCTGTGCACTGGGAACATGAATGAGGTTTGATTGTGGAACCCTCAGGCTTGGGAACTTGACTGAGGCTTGATGGTGGATCCCTGTGGCCTGGGAACATGAATGAGGCGTGATTCTGGAAACCTGTGACCTGGGAACATGACATCTGTTTAGATTGTGGAATACTGTGCCCTGGGAACCTGACTGAGGCTTTGTTCTGGAACCCTGTGAACTGGGAATATGACTGAGGTTTTATTCTGGAACCCTGTGGCCTGGGAACATGACTGAGGATAGATTCTGGAACCCTGTGGCCAGGGAACATGACATCGGTTGGATTCTGGAACCCTGTGGCATGGTAACATGACTGAGGTTTGACTGTGGAACCCTCTGGCCTGGGAATATGACTGTGGTTTAATTCTGTAACCCTGTGATCTGGCAACATGACAGAGGTTTGATGGTGGAACCCTCAGGCTTGGGAACTTGACTGAGGCTTGATGGTGGAAGCCTGTGGCCTGGTCACAGGACTGAGGTTTGATGGTGGAACCCTGTGGCCTGGCAAGATGACTTAGCTTTGATTGTGGAACCCTCTGGCCTGGGAATATGACTGAGGTTTAATTGTGGAACCCTGAGGCCTGGGAATATGACTGAGGCTTGATTCTGGAACCCTGTGGCCTGGGAACATGCCTGAGGTTTTATTTTTGGAACCTGTGTCCAGGGAACATGGCTGAGGTTTATTCTGGAACCATGTGTCCTGGGAACATGACTGAGGTTTGATTCTGGAACCATGTGGCCTGGGAATATGACTCAGGTTTGATTCTGGAAACCATTGGCCTGGGAACATGACTTATGTGAGATTGTGGAATCCTGTGGCCTGGGAACATGACTGAGGTTTGATGGAAGAACCCTGTGGCCTGGGAACGTGACTGAGGTTTGATGGTGGAACCGTGGCCTGGCAACAGGACTGAGGTTTGATTGTGGAACCCTCTGGCCTGGGAATATGACTTAGGTTTAATTGTGGAACCCTGTGACCTGGGAATATGAGGGAGGCTTGATTCTGGAACCCAGTGGCCTGGGAACATGACATCAGTGGATTGTGGAACTCTGTGGCCTGGCAAGATGTCTTAGGTTTGATTGTGGAACACTCAGGCCTGGGCACATGACTGAGGCTTGATGGTGGAACCGTGGCCTGGCAACAGGACTGAGGTTTGATTGTGGAACCCTCTGGCCTGGGAATATGACTGAGGTTTAATTGTGGAACCCTGTGGCCTGGGAATATGAGGGAGGCTTGATTCTGGAACCCTGTGGCCTGGGAACATAACTGAGGTTGATTCTGAAACCCTGTGGCCTGGGAACATGACATCAGTGGATTGTGGAACCCTGTGGCCTGGGAACATGAGAACGGTTTGGTTCTGGAACCCTGTCGCCTGGGAACATGTCTGAGGTTTGATGGTGGAAACCTGTGGCCTGGCAACATGAATGAGGTTTGTTTCTGGAACCCTGTTCCCTGGGAACATGCCTGAGGTTTGATTCTGGACACCTTTGTCCTGGGAACATGACTGAGGTTTGATTGTGAAACCCTGTGGCCTGCGAACATGACTGAGGTTTGATTCTGGAATCATGTGTCCTGGGAATATGACTGAGGTTTGATTTTGGAAATCTGTGGCCTGGGAACTTGACTGAGGTTTGATGGCAGAAACCTGTGGACTGGCAACATAACTGAGGTTTGATTGTGGAAACCCTGTGCCCTGGAAACATGACTGAGGCCTGGTACTGGAAACCCATGGCCTGGGAACTTGACTTTGGTTTGATTCGGGAAACCTGTGTCCTGGGAACATGACTGAGGTTTGATGGTGGAACCCAGTGGCCTGGCAACAGGACTCAGGCCTAATACTGGAACCCCGTGCCCTCGGAACATGACATTGGTTTGATTCTGGAACCCTGTTTCCTGGGAACATGACTGAGGTTTGATGGTTGAAACCTCTGGTCTGGGAATATGACTGAGGTTTAATTGTGGAACCCTGTTGCCTGGGAATATGAGGGAGGCTTGATTCTGGAACCCTGTGGCCTCGGAACATGACTGAGGTTTGATTCTGGAACCATGTGACCTGGGAATATGACTGAGGTTTGATTCCGGAAACCATTGGCCTGGGAACATGACTGATGTCAGATTGTGGAATCCTGTGGCCTGGGAATATGACTGAGGTTTAATGGAACAACCCTGTGGCCTGGGAACATGACTGAGGTTTGATGGTGGTACCCTGTGGCCTGGCAACATGACTGAGGCTTGATTCTCGAAGCCTGTGGCCTGGAACTTGACTCTGATTTGATCGCAGAAACCTGTGGACTGGCAACATGATTGAGGTTTGATGGTGGAACCCTGTGCGCTGGGAACATGACTGAGGCCTGATACTGGAACCCCGTGGCCTGGGAACATGACATTGGTTTGATTCTGGAACCCTGTTTCCTGGGAACATGACTGAGGTTTGATGGTGGAAACCTGTGGCCTGGCAACAGGACTGAGATTTAATGGTGGAACCCTGTGGCCTGGGAACATGACATCGGTTTGGATTCTGGTACCCTGTTGCCTGGGAACATGAAATCGGTTTGATTCTGGAAACCTGTAGCCTGGGAATATGACTGATGTTTGATGGTGGTACCCTATGGCCTGGCAACATGACTGAGGTATGATTCTGGATCCCTGTGGCCTGGGAACATGACTGAGGCGTGATTCTGGAAACCTGTGACCTGGGTATATGACATCTGTTTAGATTGTGGAATACTGTGCCCTGGGAACCTGACTGAGGCTTGGTTCTGGAACCCTGTGGCCTGGGAACATGTCTGAGGATAGATACTGGAACCCTGTGGCCAGGGAACATGACATCGGTTGGATTCTGGAACCCTGTGGCATGGTAACATGACTGAGGTTTGACTGTGGAACCGTCTGGCCAGGGATTATGACTGTGGTTTAATTATGTAACCCTGTGATCTGGCAACATGACAGAGGTTTCATTGTGGAACCCTCAGGCTTGGGAACATGACTGAGGTTTGATGGTGGAACCCTGTGGCCTGGCAAGATGACTTAGCTTTGATTGTGGAACCCTCTGGCCTGGGAATATGACTGAGGTTTAATTGTGGAACCCTGAGGCCTGGGAATATGAGTGAGGCTTGATTCTGGAACCCTGTGGCCTGGAAACATGCCTGAGGTTTTATTTTTGGAACCTGTGTCCAGGGAACATGGCTGAGGTTTATTCTGGAACCATGTGTCCTGGGAACATGACTGAGGTTTGATTCTGGAACCATGTGGCCTGGGAATATGACTCAGGTTTGATTCTGGAAACTATTGGCCTGGGAACATGACTGATGTGAGATTGTGGAATCCTGTGGCCTGGGAACATGACTGAGGTTTGATGGAAGAACCCTGTGTCCTGGGAACGTGACTGAGGTTTGATGGTGGAACCGTGGCCTGGCAACAGGACTGAGGTTTGATTGTGGAACCCTCTGGCCTGGGAATATGACTGAGGTTTAATTGTGGAACCCTGTGTCCTGGGAATATGAGGGAGGCTTGATTCTGGAACCCTGTGGCCTGGGAACATAACTGAGGTATGATTCTGGAACCCTGTGGCCTGGGAACATGACATCAGTGGATTGTGGAACCCTGTGGCCTGGCAAGATGACTTAGGTTTGATTGTGGAACACTCAGGCTTGGGAACATGAATGAGGCTTGGTGGTGGAAACCTGTGGCCTGGCAAAATGACTGAGATTTGATGGTGGAACCCTGTGGCCTGGGAACATGACATGGGTTTGGATTCTGGTACCCTGTTGCCTGGGAACATGAAATCGGTTTGATTCTGGAAACCTGTGGACTGGGAATATGACTGAGGTTTGATGGTGGTACCCTATGGCCTGGCAACATGACTGAGGTTTGATTCTGGATCCCTGAGGCCTGGGAACCTGACTGAGGCTTGGTTCTAGAACCCTGTGGCCTGGGAACATGACATCGGTTGGATTCTGGAACCCTCTGGCCTGGGAATATGACTGAGGTTTAATTCTGGAACCCTGTGGCCTGGGAATATGACTGAGGCGTGATTCTGGAACCCTGTGGCCTGGGAACATGACATCAGAGGATTGTGGAACCCTGTGGCCTGGGAACATGAGAACGGTTTGATTCTGGAACCCTGTGGCCTGGGAACATGTCTGAGGTTTGATGGTGGTAACCTGTGGCCTGGCATCATGACTGAGGTTTGTTTCTGGAACCCTGTTCCCTGGGAACATGACTGAGGTTTGATTCTGGACACCTTTTTCCTGGGAACATGACTGAGGTTTGATTGTGGAACCCTGTGGCCTGCGAACATGACTGAGGTTTGATTCTGGAACCATGTCTCCTGGGAATATGACTGAGGTTTGATTCTGGAAATCTGTGGCCTGGGAACTTGACTGAGGTTTGATGGCAGAAACCTGTGGACTGGCAACATGACTGAGGTTTGATTGTGGAACCCTGTGCCCTGGAAACATGACTGAGGCCTGGTACTGGAAACCCATGGCCTGGGAACTTGACTTTGGTTTGATTCGGGAAACCTGTGTCCTGGGAACATGATTGAGGTTTGATGGAAGAACCCTGTGCACTGGGAACATGAATGAGGTTTGATTGTGGAACCCTCAGGCTTGGGAACTTGACTGAGGCTTGATGGTGCATCCCTGTGGCCTGGGAACATGAATGAGGCGTGATTCTGGAAACCTGTGACCTGGGAACATGACATCTGTTTAGATTGTGGAATACTGTGCCCTGGGAACCTGACTGAGGCTTTGTTCTGGAACCCTGTGAACTGGGAATATGACTGAGGTTTTATTCTGGAACCCTGTGGCCTGGGAACATGACTGAGGATAGATTCTGGAACCCTGTGGCCAGGGAACATGACATCGGTTGGATTCTGGAACCCTGTGGCATGGTAACATGACTGAGGTTTGACTGTGGAACCCTCTGGCCTGGGAATATGACTGTGGTTTAATTCTGTAACCCTGTGATCTGGCAACATGACAGAGGTTTGATGGTGGAACCCTCAGGCTTGGGAACTTGACTGAGGCTTGATGGTGGAAGCCTGTGGCCTGGTCACAGGACTGAGGTTTGATGGTGGAACCCTGTGCGCTGGGAACATGACTGAGGCCTGATACTGGAACCCCGTGGCCTGGGAACATGACATTGGTTTGATTCTGGAACCCTGTTTCCTGGGAACATGACTGAGGTTTGATGGTGGAAACCTGTGGCCTGGCAACAGGACTGAGATTTAATGGTGGAACCCTGTGGCCTGGGAACATGACATCGGTTTGGATTCTGGTACCCTGTTGCCTGGGAACATGAAATCGGTTTGATTCTGGAAACCTGTAGCCTGGGAATATGACTGATGTTTGATGGTGGTACCCTATGGCCTGGCAACATGACTGAGGTATGATTCTGGATCCCTGTGGCCTGGGAACATGACTGAGGCGTGATTCTGGAAACCTGTGACCTGGGTATATGACATCTGTTTAGATTGTGGAATACTGTGCCCTGGGAACCTGACTGAGGCTTGGTTCTGGAACCCTGTGGCCTGGGAACATGTCTGAGGATAGATACTGGAACCCTGTGGCCAGGGAACATGACATCGGTTGGATTCTGGAACCCTGTGGCATGGTAACATGACTGAGGTTTGACTGTGGAACCGTCTGGCCAGGGATTATGACTGTGGTTTAATTATGTAACCTTGTGATCTGGCAACATGACAGAGGTTTCATTGTGGAACCCTCAGGCTTGGGAACATGACTGAGGTTTGATGGTGGAACCCTGTGGCCTGGCAAGATGACTTAGCTTTGATTGTGGAACCCTCTGGCCTGGGAATATGACTGAGGTTTAATTGTGGAACCCTGAGGCCTGGGAATATGAGTGAGGCTTGATTCTGGAACCCTGTGGCCTGGAAACATGCCTGAGGTTTTATTTTTGGAACCTGTGTCCAGGGAACATGGCTGAGGTTTATTCTGGAACCATGTGTCCTGGGAACATGACTGAGGTTTGATTCTGGAACCATGTGGCCTGGGAATATGACTCAGGTTTGATTCTGGAAACTATTGGCCTGGGAACATGACTGATGTGAGATTGTGGAATCCTGTGGCCTGGGAACATGACTGAGGTTTGATGGAAGAACCCTGTGGCCTGGGAACGTGACTGAGGTTTGATGGTGGAACCGTGGCCTGGCAACAGGACTGAGGTTTGATTGTGGAACCCTCTGGCCTGGGAATATGACTTAGGTTTAATTGTGGAACCCTGTGACCTGGGAATATGAGGGAGGCTTGATTCTGGAACCCAGTGGCCTGGGAACATGACATCAGTGGATTGTGGAACTCTGTGGCCTGGCAAGATGTCTTAGGTTTGATTGTGGAACACTCAGGCCTGGGCACATGACTGAGGCTTGATGGTGGAACCGTGGCCTGGCAACAGGACTGAGGTTTGATTGTGGAACCCTCTGGCCTGGGAATATGACTGAGGTTTAATTGTGGAACCCTGTGGCCTGGGAATATGAGGGAGGCTTGATTCTGGAACCCTGTGGCCTGGGAACATAACTGAGGTTGATTCTGAAACCCTGTGGCCTGGGAACATGACATCAGTGGATTGTGGAACCCTGTGGCCTGGGAACATGAGAACGGTTTGGTTCTGGAACCCTGTCGCCTGGGAACATGTCTGAGGTTTGATGGTGGAAACCTGTGGCCTGGCAACATGACTGAGGTTTGTTTCTGGAACCCTGTTCCCTGGGAACATGCCTGAGGTTTGATTCTGGACACCTTTGTCCTGGGAACATGACTGAGGTTTGATTGTGAAACCCTGTGGCCTGCGAACATGACTGAGGTTTGATTCTGGAATCATGTGTCCTGGGAATATGACTGAGGTTTGATTTTGGAAATCTGTGGCCTGGGAACTTGACTGAGGTTTGATGGCAGAAACCTGTGGACTGGCAACATAACTGAGGTTTGATTGTGGAACCCTGTGCCCTGGAAACATGACTGAGGCCTGGTACTGGAAACCCATGGCCTGGGAACTTGACTTTGGTTTGATTCGGGAAACCTGTGTCCTGGGAACATGACTGAGGTTTGATGGTGGAACCCAGTGGCCTGGCAACAGGACTCAGGCCTAATACTGGAAACCCGTGCCCTCGGAACATGACATTGGTTTGATTCTGGAACCCTGTTTCCTGGGAACATGACTGAGGTTTGATGGTTGAAACCTCTGGTCTGGGAATATGACTGAGGTTTAATTGTGGAACCCTGTTGCCTGGGAATATGAGGGAGGCTTGATTCTGGAACCCTGTGGCCTCGGAACATGACTGAGGTTTGATTCTGGAACCATGTGACCTGGGAATATGACTGAGGTTTGATTCCGGAAACCATTGGCCTGGGAACATGACTGATGTCAGATTGTGGAATCCTGTGGCCTGGGAATATGACTGAGGTTTAATGGAACAACCCTGTGGCCTGGGAACATGACTGAGGTTTGATGGTGGTACCCTGTGGCCTGGCAACATGACTGAGGCTTGATTCTCGAAGCCTGTGGCCTGGAACTTGACTCTGATTTGATCGCAGAAACCTGTGGACTGGCAACATGATTGAGGTTTGATGGTGGAACCCTGTGCGCTGGGAACATGACTGAGGCCTGATACTGGAACCCCGTGGCCTGGGAACATGACATTGGTTTGATTCTGGAACCCTGTTTCCTGGGAACATGACTGAGGTTTGATGGTGGAAACCTGTGGCCTGGCAACAGGACTGAGATTTAATGGTGGAACCCTGTGGCCTGGGAACATGACATCGGTTTGGATTCTGGTACCCTGTTGCCTGGGAACATGAAATCGGTTTGATTCTGGAAACCTGTAGCCTGGGAATATGACTGATGTTTGATGGTGGTACCCTATGGCCTGGCAACATGACTGAGGTATGATTCTGGATCCCTGTGGCCTGGGAACATGACTGAGGCGTGATTCTGGAAACCTGTGACCTGGGTATATGACATCTGTTTAGATTGTGGAATACTGTGCCCTGGGAACCTGACTGAGGCTTGGTTCTGGAACCCTGTGGCCTGGGAACATGTCTGAGGATAGATACTGGAACCCTGTGGCCAGGGAACATGACATCGGTTGGATTCTGGAACCCTGTGGCATGGTAACATGACTGAGGTTTGACTGTGGAACCGTCTGGCCAGGGATTATGACTGTGGTTTAATTATGTAACCCTGTGATCTGGCAACATGACAGAGGTTTCATTGTGGAACCCTCAGGCTTGGGAACATGACTGAGGTTTGATGGTGGAACCCTGTGGCCTGGCAAGATGACTTAGCTTTGATTGTGGAACCCTCTGGCCTGGGAATATGACTGAGGTTTAATTGTGGAACCCTGAGGCCTGGGAATATGAGTGAGGCTTGATTCTGGAACCCTGTGGCCTGGAAACATGCCTGAGGTTTTATTTTTGGAACCTGTGTCCAGGGAACATGGCTGAGGTTTATTCTGGAACCATGTGTCCTGGGAACATGACTGAGGTTTGATTCTGGAACCATGTGGCCTGGGAATATGACTCAGGTTTGATTCTGGAAACTATTGGCCTGGGAACATGACTGATGTGAGATTGTGGAATCCTGTGGCCTGGGAACATGACTGAGGTTTGATGGAAGAACCCTGTGTCCTGGGAACGTGACTGAGGTTTGATGGTGGAACCGTGGCCTGGCAACAGGACTGAGGTTTGATTGTGGAACCCTCTGGCCTGGGAATATGACTGAGGTTTAATTGTGGAACCCTGTGTCCTGGGAATATGAGGGAGGCTTGATTCTGGAACCCTGTGGCCTGGGAACATAACTGAGGTATGATTCTGGAACCCTGTGGCCTGGGAACATGACATCAGTGGATTGTGGAACCCTGTGGCCTGGCAAGATGACTTAGGTTTGATTGTGGAACACTCAGGCTTGGGAACATGAATGAGGCTTGGTGGTGGAAACCTGTGGCCTGGCAAAATGACTGAGATTTGATGGTGGAACCCTGTGGCCTGGGAACATGACATGGGTTTGGATTCTGGTACCCTGTTGCCTGGGAACATGAAATCGGTTTGATTCTGGAAACCTGTGGACTGGGAATATGACTGAGGTTTGATGGTGGTACCCTATGGCCTGGCAACATGACTGAGGTTTGATTCTGGATCCCTGAGGCCTGGGAACCTGACTGAGGCTTGGTTCTAGAACCCTGTGGCCTGGGAACATGACATCGGTTGGATTCTGGAACCCTCTGGCCTGGGAATATGACTGAGGTTTAATTCTGGAACCCTGTGGCCTGGGAATATGACTGAGGCGTGATTCTGGAACCCTGTGGCCTGGGAACATGACATCAGAGGATTGTGGAACCCTGTGGCCTGGGAACATGAGAACGGTTTGATTCTGGAACCCTGTGGCCTGGGAACATGTCTGAGGTTTGATGGTGGTAACCTGTGGCCTGGCATCATGACTGAGGTTTGTTTCTGGAACCCTGTTCCCTGGGAACATGACTGAGGTTTGATTCTGGACACCTTTTTCCTGGGAACATGACTGAGGTTTGATTGTGGAACCCTGTGGCCTGCGAACATGACTGAGGTTTGATTCTGGAACCATGTGTCCTGGGAATATGACTGAGGTTTGATTCTGGAAATCTGTGGCCTGGGAACTTGACTGAGGTTTGATGGCAGAAACCTGTGGACTGGCAACATGACTGAGGTTTGATTGTGGAACCCTGTGCCCTGGAAACATGACTGAGGCCTGGTACTGGAAACCCTTGGCCTGGGAACTTGACTTTGGTTTGATTCGGGAAACCTGTGTCCTGGGAACATGATTGAGGTTTGATGGAAGAACCCTGTGCACTGGGAACATGAATGAGGTTTGATTGTGGAACCCTCAGGCTTGGGAACTTGACTGAGGCTTGATGGTGGATCCCTGTGGCCTGGGAACATGAATGAGGCGTGATTCTGGAAACCTGTGACCTGGGAACATGACATCTGTTTAGATTGTGGAATACTGTGCCCTGGGAACCTGACTGAGGCTTTGTTCTGGAACCCTGTGAACTGGGAATATGACTGAGGTTTTATTCTGGAACCCTGTGGCCTGGGAACATGACTGAGGATAGATTCTGGAACCCTGTGGCCAGGGAACATGACATCGGGTGGATTCTGGAACCCTGTGGCATGGTAACATGACTGAGGTTTGACTGTGGAACCCTCTGGCCTGGGAATATGACTGTGGTTTAATTCTGTAACCCTGTGATCTGGCAACATGACAGAGGTTTGATGGTGGAACCCTCAGGCTTGGGAACTTGACTGAGGCTTGATGGTGGAAGCCTGTGGCCTGGTCACAGGACTGAGGTTTGATGGTGGAACCCTGTGCGCTGGGAACATGACTGAGGCCTGATACTGGAACCCCGTGGCCTGGGAACATGACATTGGTTTGATTCTTGAACCCTGTTTCCTGGGAACATGACTGAGGTTTGATAGTGGAAACCTGTGGCCTGGCAACAGGACTGAGATTTAATGGTGGAACCCTGTCGCCTGGGATCATGACATCGGTTTGGATTCTGGTACCCTGTTGCCTGGGAACATGAAATCGGTTTGATTCTGGAAACCTGTAGCCTGGGAATATGACTGATGTTTGATGGTGGTACCCTATGGCCTGGCAACATGACTGAGGTATGATTCTGGATCCCTGTGGCCTGGGAACATGACTGAGGCGTGATTCTGGAAACCTGTGATCTGGGTATATGACATCTGTTTAGATTGTGGAATACTGTGCCCTGGGAACCTGACTGAGGCTTGGTTCTGGAACCCTGTGGCCTGGGAACATGTCTGAGGATAGATACTGGAACCCTGTGGCCAGGGAACATGACATCGGTTGGATTCTGGAACCCTGTGGCATGGTAACATGACTGAGGTTTGACTGTGGAACCGTCTGGCCAGGGATTATGACTGTGGTTTAATTATGTAACCTTGTGATCTGGCAACATGACAGAGGTTTCATTGTGGAACCCTCAGGCTTGGGAACATGACTGAGGTTTGATGGTGGAACCCTGTGGCCTGGCAAGATGACTTAGCTTTGATTGTGGAACCCTCTGGCCTGGGAATATGACTGAGGTTTAATTGTGGAACCCTGAGGCCTGGGAATATGAGTGAGGCTTGATTCTGGAACCCTGTGGCCTGGAAACATGCCTGAGGTTTTATTTTTGGAACCTGTGTCCAGGGAACATGGCTGAGGTTTATTCTGGAACCATGTGTCCTGGGAACATGACTGAGGTTTGATTCTGGAACCATGTGGCCTGGGAATATGACTCAGGTTTGATTCTGGAAACTATTGGCCTGGGAACATGACTGATGTGAGATTGTGGAATCCTGTGGCCTGGGAACATGACTGAGGTTTGATGGAAGAACCCTGTGGCCTGGGAACGTGACTGAGGTTTGATGGTGGAACCGTGGCCTGGCAACAGGACTGAGGTTTGATTGTGGAACCCTCTGGCCTGGGAATATGACTGAGGTTTAATTGTGGAACCCTGTGTCCTGGGAATATGAGGGAGGCTTGATTCTGGAACCCTGTGGCCTGGGAACATAACTGAGGTATGATTCTGGAACCCTGTGGCCTGGGAACATGACATCAGTGGATTGTGGAACCCTGTGGCCTGGCAAGATGACTTAGGTTTGATTGTGGAACACTCAGGCTTGGGAACATGAATGAGGCTTGGTGGTGGAAACCTGTGGCCTGGCAAAATGACTGAGATTTGATGGTGGAACCCTGTGGCCTGGGAACATGACATGGGTTTGGATTCTGGTACCCTGTTGCCTGGGAACATGAAATCGGTTTGATTCTGGAAACCTGTGGACTGGGAATATGACTGAGGTTTGATGGTGGTACCCTATGGCCTGGCAACATGACTGAGGTTTGATTCTGGATCCCTGAGGCCTGGGAACCTGACTGAGGCTTGGTTCTAGAACCCTGTGGCCTGGGAACATGACATCGGTTGGATTCTGGAACCCTCTGGCCTGGGAATATGACTGAGGTTTAATTCTGGAACCCTGTGGCCTGGGAATATGACTGAGGCGTGATTCTGGAACCCTGTGGCCTGGGAACATGACATCAGAGGATTGTGGAACCCTGTGGCCTGGGAACATGAGAACGGTTTGATTCTGGAACCCTGTGGCCTGGGAACATGTCTGAGGTTTGATGGTGGTAACCTGTGGCCTGGCATCATGACTGAGGTTTGTTTCTGGAACCCTGTTCCCTGGGAACATGACTGAGGTTTGATTCTGGACACCTTTTTCCTGGGAACATGACTGAGGTTTGATTGTGGAACCCTGTGGCCTGCGAACATGACTGAGGTTTGAATCTGGAACCATGTGTCCTGGGAATATGACTGAGGTTTGATTCTGGAAATCTGTGGCCTGGGAACTTGACTGAGGTTTGATGGCAGAAACCTGTGGACTGGCAACATGACTGAGGTTTGATTGTGGAACCCTGTGCCCTGGAAACATGACTGAGGCCTGGTACTGGAAACCCATGGCCTGGGAACTTGACTTTGGTTTGATTCGGGAAACCTGTGTCCTGGGAACATGATTGAGGTTTGATGGAAGAACCCTGTGCACTGGGAACATGAATGAGGTTTGATTGTGGAACCCTCAGGCTTGGGAACTTGACTGAGGCTTGATGGTGGATCCCTGTGGCCTGGGAACATGAATGAGGCGTGATTCTGGAAACCTGTGACCTGGGAACATGACATCTGTTTAGATTGTGGAATACTGTGCCCTGGGAACCTGACTGAGGCTTTGTTCTGGAACCCTGTGAACTGGGAATATGACTGAGGTTTTATTCTGGAACCCTGTGGCCTGGGAACATGACTGAGGATAGATTCTGGAACCCTGTGGCCAGGGAACATGACATCGGTTGGATTCTGGAACCCTGTGGCATGGTAACATGACTGAGGTTTGACTGTGGAACCCTCTGGCCTGGGAATATGACTGTGGTTTAATTCTGTAACCCTGTGATCTGGCAACATGACAGAGGTTTGATGGTGGAACCCTCAGGCTTGGGAACTTGACTGAGGCTTGATGGTGGAAGCCTGTGGCCTGGTCACAGGACTGAGGTTTGATGGTGGAACCCTGTGGCCTGGCAAGATGACTTAGCTTTGATTGTGGAACCCTCTGGCCTGGGAATATGACTGAGGTTTAATTGTGGAACCCTGAGGCCTGGGAATATGAGTGAGGCTTGATTCTGGAACCCTGTGGCCTGGGAACGTGCCTGAGGTTTTATTTTTGGAACCTGTGTCCAGGGAACATGGCTGAGGTTTATTCTGGAACCATGTGTCCTGGGAACATGACTGAGGTTTGATTCTGGAACCATGTGGCCTGGGAATATGACTCAGGTTTGATTCTGGAAACCATTGGCCTGGGAACATGACTTATGTGAGATTGTGGAATCCTGTGGCCTGGGAACATGACTGAGGTTTGATGGAAGAACCCTGTGGCCTGGGAACGTGACTGAGGTTTGATGGTGGAACCGTGGCCTGGCAACAGGACTGAGGTTTGATTGTGGAACCCTCTGGCCTGGGAATATGACTTAGGTTTAATTGTGGAACCCTGTGACCTGGGAATATGAGGGAGGCTTGATTCTGGAACCCAGTGGCCTGGGAACATGACATCAGTGGATTGTGGAAATCTGTGGCCTGGCAAGATGTCTTAGGTTTGATTGTGGAACACTCAGGCCTGGGCACATGACTGAGGCTTGATGGTGGAACCGTGGCCTGGCAACAGGACTGAGGTTTGATTGTGGAACCCTCTGGCCTGGGAATATGACTGAGGTTTAATTGTGGAACCCTGTGGCCTGGGAATATGAGGGAGGCTTGATTCTGGAACCCTGTGGCCTGGGAACATAACTGAGGTTGATTCTGAAACCCTGTGGCCTGGGAACATGACATCAGTGGATTGTGGAACCCTGTGGCCTGGGAACATGAGAACGGTTTGGTTCTGGAACCCTGTCGCCTGGGAACATGTCTGAGGTTTGATGGTGGAAACCTGTGGCATGGCAACATGACTGAGGTTTGTTTCTGGAACCCTGTTCCCTGGGAACATGCCTGAGGTTTGATTCTGGACACCTTTGTCCTGGGAACATGACTGAGGTTTGATTGTGAAACCCTGTGGCCTGCGAACATGACTGAGGTTTGATTCTGGAATCATGTGTCCTGGGAATATGACTGAGGTTTGATTTTGGAAATCTGTGGCCTGGGAACTTGACTGAGGTTTGATGGCAGAAACCTGTGGACTGGCAACATAACTGAGGTTTGATTGTGGAACCCCTGTGCCCTGGAAACATGACTGAGGCCTGGTACTGGAAACCCATGGCCTGGGAACTTGACTTTGGTTTGATTCGGGAAACCTGTGTCCTGGGAACATGACTGAGGTTTGATGGTGGAACCCAGTGGCCTGGCAACAGGACTCAGGCCTAATACTGGAACCCCGTGCCCTCGGAACATGACATTGGTTTGATTCTGGAACCCTGTTTCCTGGGAACATGACTGAGGTTTGATGGTTGAAACCTCTGGTCTGGGAATATGACTGAGGTTTAATTGTGGAACCCTGTTGCCTGGGAATATGAGGGAGGCTTGATTCTGGAACCCTGTGGCCTCGGAACATGACTGAGGTTTGATTCTGGAACCATGTGACCTGGGAATATGACTGAGGTTTGTTTCCGGAAACCATTGGCCTGGGAACATGACTGATGTCAGATTGTGGAATCCTGTGGCCTGGGAATATGACTGAGGTTTAATGGAACAACCCTGTGGCCTGGGAACATGACTGAGGTTTGATGGTGGTACCCTGTGGCCTGGCAACATGACTGAGGCTTGATTCTCGAAGCCTGTGGCCTGGAACTTGACTCTGATTTGATCACAGAAACCTGTGGACTGGCAACATGATTGAGGTTTGATGGTGGAACCCTGTGCACTGGGAACATGACTGAGGCCTGATACTGGAACCCCGTGGCCTGGGAACATGACATTGGTTTGATTCTGGAACCCTGTTTCCTGGGAACATGACTGAGGTTTGATGGTGGAAACCTGTGGCCTGGCAACAGGACTGAGATTTAATGGTGGAACCCTGTGGCCTGGGAACATGACATCGGTTTGGATTCTGGTACCCTGTTGCCTGGGAACATGAAATCGGTTTGATTCTGGAAACCTGTAGCCTGGGAATATGACTGATGTTTGATGGTGGTACCCTATGGCCTGGCAACATGACTGAGGTATGATTCTGGATCCCTGTGGCCTGGGAACATGACTGAGGCGTGATTCTGGAAACCTGTGACCTGGGTATATGACATCTGTTTAGATTGTGGAATACTGTGCCCTGGGAACCTGACTGAGGCTTGGTTCTGGAACCCTGTGGCCTGGGAACATGTCTGAGGATAGATACTGGAACCCTGTGGCCAGGGAACATGACATCGGTTGGATTCTGGAACCCTGTGGCATGGTAACATGACTGAGGTTTGACTGTGGAACCGTCTGGCCAGGGATTATGACTGTGGTTTAATTATGTAACCTTGTGATCTGGCAACATGACAGAGGTTTCATTGTGGAACCCTCAGGCTTGGGAACATGACTGAGGTTTGATGGTGGAACCCTGTGGCCTGGCAAGATGACTTAGCTTTGATTGTGGAACCCTCTGGCCTGGGAATATGACTGAGGTTTAATTGTGGAACCCTGAGGCCTGTGAATATGAGTGAGGCTTGATTCTGGAACCCTGTGGCCTGGAAACATGCCTGAGGTTTTATTTTTGGAACCTGTGTCCAGGGAACATGGCTGAGGTTTATTCTGGAACCATGTGTCCTGGGAACATGACTGAGGTTTGATTCTGGAACCATGTGGCCTGGGAATATGACTCAGGTTTGATTCTGGAAACTATTGGCCTGGGAACATGACTGATGTGAGATTGTGGAATCCTGTGGCCTGGGAACATGACTGAGGTTTGATGGAAGAACCCTGTGGCCTGGGAACGTGACTGAGGTTTGATGGTGGAACCGTGGCCTGGCAACAGGACTGAGGTTTGATTGTGGAACCCTCTGGCCTGGGAATATGACTGAGGTTTAATTGTGGAACCCTGTGTCCTGGGAATATGAGGGAGGCTTGATTCTGGAACCCTGTGGCCTGGGAACATGACTGCGGTATGATTCTGGAACCCTGTGGCCTGGGAACATGACATCAGTGGATTGTGGAACCCTGTGGCCTGGCAAGATGACTTAGGTTTGATTGTGGAACACTCAGGCTTGGGAACATGAATGAGGCTTGGTGGTGGAAACCTGTGGCCTGGCAAAATGACTGAGATTTGATTTTGGAACCCTGTGGCCTGGGAACATGACATGGGTTTGGATTCTGGTACCCTGTTGCCTGGGAACATGAAATCGGTTTGATTCTGGAAACCTGTGGACTGGGAATATGACTGAGGTTTGATGGTGGTACCCTATGGCCTGGCAACATGACTGAGGTTTGATTCTGGATCCCTGAGGCCTGGGAACCTGACTGAGGCTTGGTTCTAGAACCCTGTGGCCTGGGAACATGACATCGGTTGGATTCTGGAACCCTCTGGCCTGGGAATATGACTGAGGTTTAATTCTGGAACCCTGGGGCCTGGGAATATGACTGAGGCGTGATTCTGGAACCCTGTGGCCTGGGAACATGACATCAGAGGACTGTGGAACCCTGTGGCCTGGGAACATGACATCAGAGGATTGTGGAACCCTGTGGCCTGGGAACATGAGAACGGTTTGATTCTGGAACCCTGTGGCCTGGGAACATGTCTGAGGTTTGATGGTGGTAACCTGTGGCCTGGCATCATGACTGAGGTTTGTTTCTGGAACCCTGTTCCCTGGGAACATGACAGAGGTTTGATTCTGGACACCTTTTTCCTGGGAACATGACTGAGGTTTGATTGTGGAACCCTGTGGCCTGCGAACATGACTGAGGTTTGATTCTGGAACCATGTGTCCTGGGAATATGACTGAGGTTTGATTCTGGAAATCTGTGGCCTGGGAACTTGACTGAGGTTTGATGGCAGAAACCTGTGGACTGGCAACATGACTGAGGTTTGATTGTGGAACCCTGTGCCCTGGAAACATGACTGAGGCCTGGGACTGGAAACCCATGGCCTGGGAACTTGACTTTGGTTTGATTCGGGAAACCTGTGTCCTGGGAACATGATTGAGGTTTGATGGAAGAACCCTGTGCACTGGGAACATGAATGAGGTTTGATTGTGGAACCCTCAGGCTTGGGAACTTGACTGAGGCTTGATGGTGGATCCCTGTGGCCTGGGAACATGAATGAGGCGTGATTCTGGAAACCTGTGACCTGGGAACATGACATCTGTTTAGATTGTGGAATACTGTGCCCTGGGAACCTGACTGAGGCTTTGTTCTGGAACCCTGTGAACTGGGAATATGACTGAGGTTTTATTCTGGAACCCTGTGGCCTGGGAACATGACTGAGGATAGATTCTGGAACCCTGTGGCCAGGGAACATGACATCGGTTGGATTCTGGAACCCTGTGGCATGGTAACATGACTGAGGTTTGACTGTGGAACCCTCTGGCCTGGGAATATGACTGTGGTTTAATTCTGTAACCCTGTGATCTGGCAACATGACAGAGGTTTGATGGTGGAACCCTCAGGCTTGGGAACTTGACTGAGGCTTGATGGTGGAAGCCTGTGGCCTGGTCACAGGACTGAGGTTTGATGGTGGAACCCTGTGGCCTGGCAAGATGACTTAGCTTTGATTGTGGAACCCTCTGGCCTGGGAATATGACTGAGGTTTAATTGTGGAACCCTGAGGCCTGGGAATATGAGTGAGGCTTGATTCTGGAACCCTGTGGCCTGGGAACATGCCTGAGGTTTTATTTTTGGAACCTGTGTCCAGGGAACATGGCTGAGGTTTATTCTGGAACCATGTGTCCTGGGAACATGACTGAGGTTTGATTCTGGAACCATGTGGCCTGGGAATATGACTCAGGTTTGATTCTGGAAACTATTGGCCTGGGAACATGACTGATGTGAGATTGTGGAATCCTGTGGCCTGGGAACATGACTGAGGTTTGATGGAAGAACCCTGTGGCCTGGGAACGTGACTGAGGTTTGATGGTGGAACCGTGGCCTGGCAACAGGACTGAGGTTTGATTGTGGAACCCTCTGGCCTGGGAATATGACTGAGGTTTAATTGTGGAACCCTGTGTCCTGGGAATATGAGGGAGGCTTGATTCTGGAACCCTGTGGCCTGGGAACATAACTGAGGTATGATTCTGGAACCCTGTGGCCTGGGAACATGACATCAGTGGATTGTGGAACCCTGTGGCCTGGGAACATGACATCGGTTGGATTCTGGAACCCTCTGGCCTGGGAATATGACTGAGGTTTAATTCTGGAACCCTGTGGCCTGGGAATATGACTGAGGCGTGATTCTGGAACCCTGTGGCCTGGGAACATGACATCAGAGGATTGTGGAACCCTGTGGCCTGGGAACATGAGAACGGTTTGATTCTGGAACCCTGTGGCCTGGGAACATGTCTGAGGTTTGATGGTGGTAACCTGTGGCCTGGCATCATGACTGAGGTTTGTTTCTGGAACCCTGTTCCCTGGGAACATGACTGAGGTTTGATTCTGGACACCTTTTTCCTGGGAACATGACTGAGGTTTGATTGTGGAACCCTGTGGCCTGCGAACATGACTGAGGTTTGATTCTGGAACCATGTGTCCTGGGAATATGACTGAGGTTTGATTCTGGAAATCTGTGGCCTGGGAACTTGACTGAGGTTTGATGGCAGAAACCTGTTGCCTGGCAACATGACTGAGGTTTGATTGTGGAACCCTGTGCCCTGGAAACATGACTGAGGCCTGGTACTGGAAACCCATGGCCTGGGAACTTGACTTTGGTTTGATTCGGGAAACCTGTGTCCTGGGAACATGATTGAGGTTTGATGGAAGAACCCTGTGCACTGGGAACATGAATGAGGTTTGATTGTGGAACCCTCAGGCTTGGGAACTTGACTGAGGCTTGATGGTGGATCCCTGTGGCCTGGGAACATGAATGAGGCGTGATTCTGGAAACCTGTGACCTGGGAACATGACATCTGTTTAGATTGTGGAATACTGTGCCCTGGGAACCTGACTGAGGCTTTGTTCTGGAACCCTGTGAACTGGGAATATGACTGAGGTTTTATTCTGGAACCCTGTGGCCTGGGAACATGACTGAGGATAGATTCTGGAACCCTGTGGCCAGGGAACATGACATCGGTTGGATTCTGGAACCCTGTGGCATGGTAACATGACTGAGGTTTGACTGTGGAACCCTCTGGCCTGGGAATATGACTGTGGTTTAATTCTGTAACCCTGTGATCTGGCAACATGACAGAGGTTTGATGGTGGAACCCTCAGGCTTGGGAACTTGACTGAGGCTTGATGGTGGAAGCCTGTGGCCTGGTCACAGGACTGAGGTTTGATGGTGGAACCCTGTGGCCTGGCAAGATGACTTAGCTTTGATTGTGGAACCCTCTGGCCTGGGAATATGACTGAGGTTTAATTGTGGAACCCTGAGGCCTGGGAATATGAGTGAGGCTTGATTCTGGAACCCAGTGGCCTGGGAACATGACATCAGTGGATTGTGGAACTCTGTGGCCTGGCAAGATGTCTTAGGTTTGATTGTGGAACACTCAGGCCTGGGCACATGACTGAGGCTTGATGGTGGAACCGTGGCCTGGCAACAGGACTGAGGTTTGATTGTGGAACCCTCTGGCCTGGGAATATGACTGAGGTTTAATTGTGGAACCCTGTGGCCTGGGAATATGAGGGAGGCTTGATTCTGGAACCCTGTGGCCTGGGAAAATAACTGAGGTTGATTCTGAAACCCTGTGGCCTGGGAACATGACATCAGTGGATTGTGGAACCCTGTGGCCTGGGAACATGAGAACGGTTTGGTTCTGGAACCCTGTCGACTGGGAACATGTCTGAGGTTTGATGGTGGAAACCTGTGGCCTGGCAACATGACTGAGGTTTGTTTCTGGAACCCTGTTCCCTGGGAACATGCCTGAGGTTTGATTCTGGACACCTTTGTCCTGGGAATATGACTGAGGTTTGATTGTGAAACCCTGTGGCCTGCGAACATGACTGAGGTTTGATTCTGGAATCATGTGTCCTGGGAATATGACTGAGGTTTGATTTTGGAAATCTGTGGCCTGGGAACTTGACTGAGGTTTGATGGCAGAAACCTGTGGACTGGCAACATAACTGAGGTTTGATTGTGGAACCCCTGTGCCCTGGAAACATGACTGAGGCCTGGTACTGGAAACCCATGGCCTGGGAACTTGACTTTGGTTTGATTCGGGAAACCTGTGTCCTGGGAACATGACTGAGGTTTGATGGTGGAACCCAGTGGCCTGGCAACAGGACTCAGGCCTAATACTGGAACCCCGTGCCCTCGGAACATGACATTGGTTTGATTCTGGAACCCTGTTTCCTGGGAACATGACTGAGGTTTGATGGTTGAAACCTCTGGTCTGGGAATATGACTGAGGTTTAATTGTGGAACCCTGTTGCCTGGGAATATGAGGGAGGCTTGATTCTGGAACCCTGTGGCCTCGGAACATGACTGAGGTTTGATTCTGGAACCATGTGACCTGGGAATATGACTGAGGTTTGATTCCGGAAACCATTGGCCTGGGAACATGACTGATGTCAGATTGTGGAATCCTGTGGCCTGGGAATATGACTGAGGTTTAATGGAACAACCCTGTGGCCTGGGAACATGACTGAGGTTTGATGGTGGTACCCTGTGGCCTGGCAACATGACTGAGGCTTGATTCTCGAAGCCTGTGGCCTGGAACTTGACTCTGATTTGATCGCAGAAATCTGTGGACTGGCAACATGATTGAGGTTTGATGGTGGAACCCTGTGCACTGGGAACATGACTGAGGCCTGATACTGGAACCCCGTGGCCTGGGAACATGACATTGGTTTGATTCTGGAACCCTGTTTCCTGGGAACATGACTGAGGTTTGATGGTGGAAACCTGTGGCCTGGCAACAGGACTGAGATTTAATGGTAGAACCCTGTGGCCTGGGAACATGACATCGGTTTGGATTCTGGTACCCTGTTGCCTGGGAACATGAAATCGGTTTGATTCTGGAAACCTGTAGCCTGGGAATATGACTGATGTTTGATGGTGGTACCCTATGGCCTGGCAACATGACTGAGGTATGATTCTGGATCCCTGTGGCCTGGGAACATGACTGAGGCGTGATTCTGGAAACCTGTGACCTGGGTATATGACATCTGTTTAGATTGTGGAATACTGTGCCCTGGGAACCTGACTGAGGCTTGGTTCTGGAACCTGTGGCCTGGGAACATGTCTGAGGATAGATACTGGAACCCTGTGGCCAGGGAACATGACATCGGTTGGATTCTGGAACCCTGTGGCATGGTAACATGACTGAGGTTTGACTGTGGAACCGTCTGGCCAGGGATTATGACTGTGGTTTAATTATGTAACCCTGTGATCTGGCAACATGACAGAGGTTTCATTGTGGAACCCTCAGGCTTGGGAACATGACTGAGGTTTGATGGTGGAACCCTGTGGCCTGGCAAGATGACTTAGCTTTGATTGTGGAACCCTCTGGCCTGGGAATATGACTGAGGTTTAATTGTGGAACCCTGAGGCCTGTGAATATGAGTGAGGCTTGATTCTGGAACCCTGTGGCCTGGAAACATGCCTGAGGTTTTATTTTTGGAACCTGTGTCCAGGGAACATGGCTGAGGTTTATTCTGGAACCATGTGTCCTGGGAACATGACTGAGGTTTGATTCTGGAACCATGTGGCCTGGGAATATGACTCAGGTTTGATTCTGGAAACTATTGGCCTGGGAACATGACTGATGTGAGATTGTGGAATCCTGTGGCCTGGGAACATGACTGAGGTTTGATGGAAGAACCCTGTGGCCTGGGAACGTGACTGAGGTTTGATGGTGGAACCGTGGCCTGGCAACAGGACTGAGGTTTGATTGTGGAACCCTCTGGCCTGGGAATATGACTTAGGTTTAATTGTGGAACCCTGTGACCTGGGAATATGAGGGAGGCTTGATTCTGGAACCCAGTGGCCTGGGAACATGACATCAGTGGATTGTGGAAATCTGTGGCCTGGCAAGATGTCTTAGGTTTGATTGTGGAACACTCAGGCCTGGGCACATGACTGAGGCTTGATGGTGGAACCGTGGCCTGGCAACAGGACTGAGGTTTGATTGTGGAACCCTCTGGCCTGGGAATATGACTGAGGTTTAATTGTGGAACCCTGTGGCCTGGGAATATAAGGGAGGCTTGATTCTGGAACCCTGTGGCCTGGGAACATGACATCAGTGGATTGTGGAACCCTGTGGCCTGGCAAGATGACTTAGGTTTGATTGTGGAACACTCAGGCCTGGGAACATGACTGAGGCTTGATGGTGGAACCGTGGCCTGGCAACAGGACTGAGGTTTGATTGTGGAACCCTCTGGCCTGGGAATATGACTGAGGTTTAATTGTGGAACCCTGTGTCCTGGGAATATGAGGGAGGCTTGATTCTGGAACCCTGTGGCCTGGGAACATAACTGAGGTATGATTCTGGAACCCAGTGGCCTGAGAACATGACATCAGTGGATTGTGGAACCCTGTGGCCTGGGAACATGTCTGAGATTTGATGGTGGAAACCTGTGTCCTGGCAACATGACGGAGGTTTGTTTCTGGAACCCTGTTCCCTGGGAACATGACTGAGGTTTGATTCTGGACACCTTTATCCTGGGAACATGACTGAGGTTTGATTGTGAAACGCTGTGGCCTGTGAATATGACTGAGGTTTGATTCTGGAACCATGTGTCCTGGGAATATGACTGAGGTTTGATTCTGGAAATCTGTGGCCTGGGAACTTGCTTGAGGTTTGATGGGAGAAACCTGTGGACTGGCAACATGACTGAGGTTTGATTGTGGAACCCTGTGCCCTGGAAACATGACTGAGGCCTGGTACTGGAAACCCATGGCCTGGGAACTTGACTTTGGTTTGATTCTGGAAACCTGTGTCCTGGGAACATGATTGAGGTTTGATGGAGAAACCCTGTGCACTGGGAACATGACTGAGGTTTGATTGTGGAACCCTCAGGCTTGGGAACATGACTGAGGCTTGATGGTGGAACCCTGTGGCCTGGCAAGAGGACTGAGATTTGATGGTGGAACACTGTGGCCTGGGAACATGACATCAGTTTGGATTCTGGTACCCTGTTGCCTGGGAACATGAAATCGTTTTGATTCTGGAAACCTGTGGCCTGGGAATATGACTGAGGTTTGGTGGTGGTACCCTATGGCCTGGCAAAATGACTGAGGTTTGATTCTGGATCCCTGTGGCCTGGGAACATGAATGAGGCGTGATTCTGGAACCCTGTGGCCTGGGAACATGACATCAGTGGATTGTGGAACCCTGTGGCCTGGGAACATGAGAACGGTTTGATTCTGGAACCCTGTGGCCTGGGAACATGTCTGAGGTTTGATGGTGGTAACCTGTGGCCTGGCATCATGACTGAGGTTTGTTTCTGGAACCCTGTTCCCTGGGAACATGACTGAGGTTTGATTCTGGACACCTTTTTCCTGGGAACATGACTGAGGTTTGATTGTGGAACCCTGTGGCCTGCGAACATGACTGAGGTTTGATTCTGGAACCATGTGTCCTGGGAATATGACTGAGGTTTGATTCTGGAAATCTGTGGCCTGGGAACTTGACTGAGGTTTGATGGCAGAAACCTGTGGACTGGCAACATGACTGAGGTTTGATTGTGGAACCCTGTGCCCTGGAAACATGACTGAGGCCTGGTACTGGAAACCCATGGCCTGGGAACTTGACTTTGGTTTGATTCGGGAAACCTGTGTCCTGGGAACATGATTGAGGTTTGATGGAGGAACCCTGTGCACTGGGAACATGACTGAGGATTGATGGTGGTAACCTGTGGCCTGGCAACATGACTGAGGCTTGATTCTGGAACCCTGTGGCCTGGGAAGTTGAATGTGGTTTGATCGCAGAAACCTGAGGACTGCCAACATTACTGAGGTTTGATGGTGGAACCCTGTGGCCTGGGAACATGACAGAGGCCTAATACTGGAACCCCGTGCCCTCAGAACATGACATTGGTTTGATTCTGGAACCCTGTTTCCTGGGAACATGACTGAGGTTTGATGGTTGAAAACTCTGGTCTGGGAATATGACTGCGGTTTAATTGTGGAACCCTGTTGCCTGGGAATATGAGGGAGGCTTGATTCTGGAACCCTGTGGCCTCGGAACATGACTGAGGTTTGATTCTGGAAACCATTGGCCTGGGACCATGACTGATGTGAGATTGTGGAATCCTGTGGCCTGGGAATATGACTGAGGTTTAATGGAACAACCCTGTGGCCTGGGAACATGACTGAGGTTTGATGGTGGTACCCTGTGGCCTGGCAACATGACTGAGGCTTGATTCTCGAAGCCTGTGGCCTGGAACTTGACTCTGATTTGATCGCAGAAACCTGTGGACTGGCAACATGATTGAGGTTTGATGGTGGAACCCTGTGCACTGGGAACATGACTGAGGCCTGATACTGGAACCCCGTGGCCTGGGAACATGACATTGGTTTGATTCTGGAACCCTGTTTACTGGGAACATGACTGAGGTTTGATGGTTGAACCCTGTGGCCTGGCAACATGACTGAGGTTTGATTGTGGAACCCTCAGGCTTGGGAACATGACTGAGGCTTGATGGTGGAACCCTGTGGCCTGGCAACAGGACTGAGATTTAATGGTGGAACCCTGTGGCCTGGGAACATGACATCGGTTTGGATTCTGGTACCCTGTTGCCTGGGAACATGAAATCGGTTTGATTCTGGAAACCTGTGGCCTGGGAATATGACTGATGTTTGATGGTGGTACCCTATGGCCTGGCAACATGACTGAGGTATGATTCTGGATCCCTGTGACCTGGGAATATGACATCTGTTTAGATTGTGGAATACTGTGCCCTGGGAACCTGACTGAGGCTTGGTTCTGGAACCCTGTGGCCTGGGAACATAACTGAGGATAGATACTAGAACCCTGTGGCCAGGGAACATGACATCGGTTGGATTCTGGAACCCTGTTGCATGGTAACATGACTGAGGTTTGACTGTGGAACCGTCTGGCCAGGGATTATGACTGTGGTTTAATTCTGTAACCCTGTGATCTGGCAACATGACAGAGGTTTGATTGTGGAACCCACAGGCTTGGGAACATGACTGAGGCTTGATGGTGGAAGCCTGTGGCCTGGTCACAGGACTGATGTTTGATGGTGGAAACCTGTGGCCAGGCAAGATGACTTAGGTTTGATTGTGGAACACTCTGGACTGGGAACATGACTGAGGCTTCATGGTGGAACCGTGGCCTGGCAACAGGACTGAGGTTAGATTGTGGAACCCTCTGGCCTGGGAATATGAGTGAGGCTTGATTCTGGAACCCTGTGGCCTGGGAACATGACTGGGGTTTTATTTTTGGAACCGGTGTCCAGGGAACATGGCTGAGGTTTTATTCTGGAACCATGTGTCCTGGGAACATGACTGAGGTTTGATTCTGGAACCATGTGGCCTGGGAATATGACTGAGGTTTGATTCTGGAAACCATTGGCCTGGGAACATGACTGATGTGAGATTGTGGAATCCTGTGGCCTGGGAACATGACTGAGGTTTGATGGAAGAACCCTGTGGCCTGGGAACGTGACTGAGGTTTGATGGTGGAACCGTGGCCTGGCAACAGGACTGAGGTTTGATTGTGGAACCCTCTGGCCTGGGAATATGACTGAGGTTTAATTGTGGAACCCTGTGGCCTGGGAATATGAGGGAGGCTTGATTCTGGAACCCTGTGGCCTGGGAACATAACTGAGGTTGATTCTGAAACCCTGTGGCCTGGGAACATGACATCAGTGGATTGTGGAACCCTGTGGCCTGGGAACATGAGAACGGTTTGGTTCTGGAACCCTGTCGCCTGGGAACATGTCTGAGGTTTGATGGTGGAAACCTGTGGCCTGGCAACATGACTGAGGTTTGTTTCTGGAACCCTGTTCCCTGGGAACATGCCTGAGGTTTGATTCTGGACACCTTTGTCCTGGGAACATGACTGAGGTTTGATTGTGAAACCCTGTGGCCTGCGAACATGACTGAGGTTTGATTCTGGAATCATGTGTCCTGGGAATATGACTGAGGTTTGATTTTGGAAATCTGTGGCCTGGGAACTTGACTGAGGTTTGATGGCAGAAACCTGTGGACTG
This sequence comes from Balaenoptera physalus, assembly GCF_965194825.1. Lineage (NCBI taxonomy): Eukaryota > Metazoa > Chordata > Mammalia > Artiodactyla > Balaenopteridae > Balaenoptera > Balaenoptera physalus. Next base: position 59,656 of record NW_028125103.1, read on the forward strand.
GCAACATAACTGAGGTTTGATTGTGGAACCCTGTGCCCTGGAAACATGACTGAGGCCTGGTACTGGAAACCCATGGCCTGGGAACTTGACTTTGGTTTGATTCGGGAAACCTGTGTCCTGGGAACATGACTGAGGTTTGATGGTGGAACCCTGTGGCCTGGCAACAGGACTCAGGCCTAATACTGGAACCCCGTGCCCTCGGAACATGACATTGGTTTGATTCTGGAACCCTGTTTCCTGGGAACATGACTGAGGTTTGATGGCTGAAACCTCTGGTCTGGGAATATGACTGAGGTTTAATTGTGGAACCCTGTTGCCTGGGAATATGAGGGAGGCTTGATTCTGGAACCCTGTGGCCTCGGAACATGACTGAGGTTTGATTCTGGAACCATGTGACCTGGGAATATGACTGAGGTTTGATTCCGGAAACCATTGGCCTGGGAACATGACTGATGTCAGATTGTGGAATCCTGTGGCCTGGGAATATGACTGAGGTTTAATGGAACAACCCTGTGGCCTGGGAACATGACTGAGGTTTGATGGTGGTACCCTGTGGCCTGGCAACATGACTGAAGCTTGATTCTCGAAGCCTGTGGCCTGGAACTTGACTCTGATTTGATCGCAGAAACCTGTGGACTGGCAACATGATTGAGGTTTGATGGTGGAACCCTGTGCACTGGGAACATGACTGAGGCCTGATACTGGAACCCCGTGGCCTGGGAACATGACATTGGTTTGATTCTGGAACCCTGTTTCCTGGGAACATGACTGAGGTTTGATGGTGGAAACCTGTGGCCTGGCAACAGGACTGAGATTTAATGGTGGAACCCTGTGGCCTGGGAACATGACATCGGTTTGGATTCTGGTACCCTGTTGCCTGGGAACATGAAATCGGTTTGATTCTGGAAACCTGTGGACTGGGAATATGACTGAGGTTTGATGGTGGTACCCTATGGCCTGGCAACATGACTGAGGTTTGATTCTGGATCCCTGAGGCCTGGGAACCTGACTGAGGCTTGGTTCTAGAACCCTGTGGCCTGGGAACATGACATCGGTTGGATTCTGGAACCCTCTGGCCTGGGAATATGACTGAGGTTTAATTCTGGAACCCTGTGGCCTGGGAATATGACTGAGGCGTGATTCTGGAACCCTGTGGCCTGGGAACATGACATCAGTGGATTGTGGAACCCTGTGGCCTGGGAACATGAGAATGGTTTGATTCTGGAACCCTGTGGCCTGGGAACATGTCTGAGGTTTGATGGTGGTAACCTGTGGCCTGGCATCATGAATGAGGTTTGTTTCTGGAACCCTGTTCCCTGGGAACATGACTGAGGTTTGATTCTGGACACCTTTTTCCTGGGAACATGACTGAGGTTTGATTGTGGAACCCTGTGGCCTGCGAACATGACTGAGGTTTGATTCTGGAACCATGTGTCCTGGGAATATGACTGAGGTTTGATTCTGGAAATCTGTGGCCTGGGAACTTGACTGAGGTTTGATGGCAGAAACCTGTGGACTGGCAACATGACTGAGGTTTGATTGTGGAACCCTGTGCCCTGGAAACATGACTGAGGCCTGGTACTGGAAACCCATGGCCTGGGAACTTGACTTTGGTTTGATTCTGGAATCCTGTGTCCTGGGAACATGATTGAGGTTTGATGGAAGAACCCTGTGCACTGGGAACATGACTGAGGATAGATTCTGGAACCCTGTGGCCAGGGAACATGACATCGGTTGTATTCTGGAACCCTGTGGCATGGTAACATGACTGAGGTTTGACTGTGGAACCCTCTGGCCTGGGAATATGACTGTGGTTTAATTCTGTAACCCTGTGATCTGGCAACATGACAGAGGTTTGATGGTGGAACCCTCAGGCTTGGGAACGTGACTGAGGCTTGATGGTGGAAGCCTGTGTCCTGGTCACAGGACTGAGGTTTGATGGTGGAATCCTGTGGCCTGGCAAGATGACTTAGCTATGATTGTGGAACCCTCTGGCCTGGGAATATGATTGAGGTTTAATTGTGGAACCCTGAGGCCTGGGAATATGAGTGAGGCTTGATTCTGGAACCCTGTGGCCTGGGAACATGCCTGGGGTTTTATTTTTGGAACCTGTGTCCAGGGAATATGGCTGAGGTTTTATTCTGGAACCATGTGTCCTGGGAACATGACTGAGGTTTGATTCTGGAACCATGTGACCTGGTAATATGACTCACGTTTGATTCTGGAAACCATTGGCCTGGGAACATGACTGATGTGAGATTGTGGAATCCTGTGGCCTGGGAACATGACTGAGGTTTGATGGAAGAACCCTGTGGCCTGGGAACGTGACTGAGGTTTGATGGTGGAACCGTGGCCTGGCAACAGGACTGAGGTTTGATTGTGGAACCCTCTGGCCTGGGAATATGACTTAGGATTAATTGTGGAACCCTGTGACCTGGGAATATGAGGGAGGCTTGATTCTGGAACCCAGTGGCCTGGGAACATGACATCAGTGGATTGTGGAACTCTGTGGCCTGGCAAGATGTCTTAGGTTTGATTGTGGAACACTCAGGCCTGGGCACATGACTGAGGCTTGATGGTGGAACCGTGGCCTGGTGACAGGACTGAGGTTTGATTGTGGAACCCTCTGGCCTGGGAATATGACTGAGGTTTAATTGTGGAACTCTGTGGCCTGGGAATATGAGGGAGGCTTGATTCTGGAACGCTGTGGCCTGGGAACATAACTGAGGTTGATTCTGAAACCCTGTGGACTGGGAACATGACATCAGTGGATTGTGGAACCCTGTGGCCTGGGAACATGAGAACGGTTTGGTTCTGGAACCCTGTCGCTTGGGAACATGTCTGAGGTTTGATGGTGGAAACCTGTGACCTGGCAACATGACTGAGGTTTGTTTCTGGAACCCTGTTCCCTGGGAACATGACTGAGGTTTGATTCTGGACACCTTTGTCCTGGGAACATGACTGAGGTTTGATTGTGAAACCCTGTGGCCTGCGAACATGACTGAGGTTTGATTCTGGAATCATGTGTCCTGGGAATATGACTGAGGTTTGATTTTGGAAATCTGTGGCCTGGGAACTTGACTGAGGTTTGATGGCAGAAACCTGTGGACTGGCAACATGACTGAGGTTTGATTGTGGAACCCTGTGCCCTGGAAACATGACTGAGGCCTGGTACTGGAAACCCATGGCCTGGGAACTTGACTTTGGTTTGATTCGGGAAACCTGTGTCCTGGGAACATGATTGAAGTTTGATGGAGGAACCCTGTGCACTGGGAACATGACTGAGGATTGATGGTGGCCACCTGTGGCCTGGCAACATGACTGAGGCTTGATTCTGGAACCCTGTGGCCTGGGAAGTTGAATGTGGTTTGATCGCAGAAACCTGAGGACTGCCAACATGACTGAGGTTTGATGGTGGAACCCTGAGGCCTGGGAACATGACTGAGGCCTAATACTGGAACCCCGTGCCCTCGGAACATGACATTGGTTTGATTCTGGAACCCTGTTTCCTGGGAATATGACTGAGGTTTGATGGTTGAAACCTCTGGTCTGGGAATATGACTGAGGTTTAATTGTGGAACCCTGTTGCCTGGGAATATGAGGGAGGCTTGATTCTGGAACCCTGTGGCCTCGGAACATGACTGAGGTTTGATTCTGGAACCATGTGACCTGGGAAAATGACTGAGGTTTGATTCCGGAAACCATTGGCCTGGGAACATGACTGATGTGAGATTGTGGAATCCTGTGGCCTGGGAATATGACTGAGGTTTAATGGAACAACCCTGTGGCCTGGGAACATGACTGAGGTTTGATGGTGGTACCCTGTGGCCTGGCAACATGACTGAGGCTTGATTCTCGAAGCCTGTGGCCTGGAACTTGACTCTGATTTGATCGCAGAAACCTGTGGACTGGCAACATGATTGAGGTTTGATGGTGGAACCCTGTGCACTGGGAACATGACTGAGGCCTGATACTGGAACCCCGTGGCCTGGGAACATGACATTGGTTTGATTCTGGAACCCTGTTTCCTGGGAACATGACTGAGGTTTGATGGTTGAACCCTGTGGCCTGGCAACATGACTGAGGTTTGATTGTGGAACCGTCAGGCTTGGGAACATGACTGAGGCTTGATGGTGGAACCCTGTGGCCTGGGAACATGACTGAGATTTAATGGTGGAACCCTGTGGCCTGGGAACATGACATCGGTTTGGATTCTGGTACCCTGTTGCCTGGGAACATGAAATCGGTTTGATTCTGGAAACCTGTGGCCTGGGAATATGACTGATGTTTTATGGTGGTACCCTATGGCCTGTCAACATGACTGAGGTATGATTCTGGAACCCTGTGGCCTGGGAACATGACTGAGGCATGATTCTGGAAACCTGTGACCTGGGAATATGACATCTGTTTAGATTGTGGAATACTGTGCCCTGGGAACCTGACTGAGGCTTGGTTCTGGAACCCTGTGGCCTGGGAACATGACTGAGGATAGATACTGGAACCCTGTAGCCAGGGAACATGACATCGGTTGGATTCTTGAACCCTGTGTCATGGTAACATGACTGAGGTTTGACTGTGGAACCGTCTGGCCAGGGATTATGACTGTGGTTTAATTCTGTAACCCTGTGATCTGGCAACATGACAGAGGTTTGATTGTGGAACCCTTAGGCTTGGGAACATGACTGAGGCTTGATGGTGGAAGCCTGTGGCCTGGTCACAGGACTGATGTTTGATGGTGGAAACCTGTGGCCAGGCAAGATGACTTAGGTTTGATTGTGGAACACTCTGGACTGGGAACATGACTGAGGCTTCATGGTGGAACCGTGGCCTGGCAACAGGACTGAGGTTTGATTGTGGAACCCTCTGGCCTGGGAATATGACTGAGGTTTAATTGTGGAACCCTGAGGCCTGGGAATATGAGTGAGGCTTGATTCTGGAACCCTGTGGCCTGGGAACATGACTGGGGTTTTATTTTTGGAACCGGTGTCCAGGGAACATGGCTGAGGTTTTATTCTGGAACCATGTGTCCTGGGAACATGACTGAGGTTTGATGCTGGAACCTTGTGGCCTGGGAATATGACTGAGGTTTGATTCTGGAAACCATTGGCCTGGGAACATGACTGATGTGAGATTGTGGAATCCTGTGGCCTGGGAACATGACTGAGATTTGATGGAAGAACCCTGTGGCCTGGGAACATGACTGAGGTTTGATGGTGGAACCGTGGCCTGGCAACAAGACTGACGTTTGATTGTGGAAACCTCTGGCATGGGAATATGACTTAGGTTTAATTGTGGAAACCTGTGGCCTGGGAATATGAGGGAGGCTTGATTCTGGGACCCTGTGGCCTGTGAACATGACATCAGTGGATTGTGGAACCCTGTGGCCTGGCAAGATGACTTAGGTTTGATTGTGGAACACTCAGGCCTGGGCACATGACTGAGGCTTGATGGTGGAACCGTGGCCTGGCAACAGGACTGAGGTTTGATTGTGGAACCCTCTGGCCTGGGAATATGACTGAGGTTTAATTGTGGAACCCTGTGGCCTGGGAATATGAGAGAGGCTTGATTCTGGAACCCTGTGGCCTGGGAACATAACTGAGGTATGATTCTGGAACCCTGTGGCCTGGGAACATGACATCAGTGGATTGTGGAACCCTGTGGCCTGGCAAGATGACTTAGGTTTGATTGTGGAACACTCAGGCTTGGTAACATGAATGAGGCTTGGTGGTGGAAACCTGTGGCCTGGCAAAATGACTGAGATTTGATGGTGGAACCCTGTGGCCTGGTAACATGACATGGGTTTGGATTCTGGTACCCTGTTGCCTGGGAACATGAAATCGGTTTGATTCTGGAAACCTGTGGACTGGGAATATGACTGAGGTTTGATGGTAGTACCCTATGGCCTGGCAACATGACTGAGGTTTGATTCTGGATCCCTGAGGCCTGGGAACCTGACTGAGGCTTCGTTCTAGAACCCTGTGGCCTGGGAACATGACATCAGTTGGATTCTGGAACCCTCTGGCCTGGGAATATGACTGAGGTTTAATTCTGGAACCCTGTGGCCTGGGAATATGACTGAGGCGTGATTCTGGAACCCTGTGGCCTGGGAACATGACATCAGTGGATTGTGGAACCCTGTGGCCTGGGAACATGAGAACGGTTTGGTTCTGGAACCCTGTGGCCTGGGAACATGTCTGAGGTTTGATGGTGGTAACCTGTGGCCTGGCATCATGACTGAGGTTTGTTTCTGGAACCCTGTTCCCTGGGAACATGACTGAGGTTTGATTCTGGACACCTTTTTCCTGGGAACATGACTGAGGTTTGATTGTGGAACCCTGTGGCCTGCGAACATGACTGAGGTTTGATTCTGGAACCATGTGTCCTGGGAATATGACTGAGGTTTGATTCTGGAAATCTGTGGCCTGGGAACTTGACTGAGGTTTGATGGCAGAAACCTGTGGACTGGCAACATGACTGAGGTTTGATTGTGGGACCCTGTGCCCTGGAAACATGACTGAGGCCTGGTACTGGAAACCCATGGCCTGGGAACTTGACTTTGGTTTGATTCTGGAAACCTGTGTCCTGGGAACATGATTGAGGTTTGATGGAAGAACCCTGTGCACTGGGAACATGAATGAGGTTTGATTGTGGAACCTTCAGGCTTGGGAACTTGACTGAGGCTTGATGGTGGATCCCTGTGGCCTGGGAACATGAATGAGGCGTGATTCTGGAAACCTGTGACCTGGGAACATGACATCTGTTTAGATTGTGGAATACTGTGCCCTGGGAACCTGACTGAGGCTTTGTTCTGGAACCCTGTGAACTGGGAATATGACTGAGGTTTTATTCTGGAACGCTGTGGCCTGGGAACATGACTGAGGATAGATTCTGGAACCCTGTGGCCAGGGAACATGACATCGGTTGGATTCTGGAACCCTGTGGCATGGTAACATGACTGAGGTTTGACTGTGGAACCCTCTGGCCTGGGAATATGACTGTGGTTTAATTCTGTAACCCTGTGATCTGGCAACATGACAGAGGTTTGATGGTGGAACCCTCAGGCTTGGGAACGTGACTGAGGCTTGATGGTGGAAGCCTGTGGCCTGGTCACAGGACTGAGGTTTGAGGGTGGAACCCTGTGGCCTGGCAAGATGACTTAGCTTTGATTGTGGAACCCTCTGGCCTGGGAATATGACTGAGGTTTAATTGTGGAACCCTGAGGCCTGGGAATATGAGTGAGGCTTGATTCTGGAACCCTGTGGCCTGGGAACATGCCTGGGGTTTTATTTTTGGAACCTGTGTCCAGGGAACATGGCTGAGGTTTTATTCTGGAACCATGTGTCCTGGGAACATGACTGAGGTTTGATTCTGGAACCATGTGGCCTGGGAATATGACTCAGGTTTGATTCTGGAAACCATTGGCCTGGGAACATGACTGATGTGAGATTGTGGAATCCTGTGGCCTGGGAACATGACTGAGGTTTGATGGAAGAACCCTGTGGCCTGGGAACGTGACTGAGGTTTGATGGTGGAACCGTGGCCTGGCAACAGGACTGAGGTTTGATTGTGGAACCCTCTGGCCTGGGAATATGACTTAGGTTTAATTGTGGAACCCTGTGACCTGGGAATATGAGGGAGGCTTGATTCTGGAACCCAGTGGCCTGGGAACATGACATCAGTGGATTGTGGAACTCTGTGGCCTGGCAAGATGTCTTAGGTTTGATTGTGGAACACTCAGGCCTGGGCACATGACTGAGGCTTGATGGTGGAACCGTGGCCTGGCAACAGGACTGAGGTTTGATTGTGGAACCCTCTGGCCTGGGAATATGACTGAGGTTTAATTGTTGAACCCTGTGGCCTGGGAATATGAGGGAGGCTTGATTCTGGAACCCTGTGGCCTGGGAACATAACTGAGGTTGATTCTGAAACCCTGTGGCCTGGGAACATGAGAACGGTTTGGTTCTGGAACCCTGTCGCCTGGGAACATGTCTGACGTTTGATGGTGGAAACCTGTGGCCTGGCAACATGACTGAGGTTTGTTTCTGGAACCCTGTTCCCTGGGAACATGCCTGAGGTTTGATTCTGGACACCTTTGTCCTGGGAACATGACTGAGGTTTGATTGTGAAACCCTGAGGCCTGCGAACATGACTGAGGTTTGATTCTGGAATCATGTGTCCTGGGAATATGACTGAGGTTTGATTTTGGAAATCTGTGGCCTGGGAACTTGACTGAGGTTTGATGGCAGAAACCTGTGGACTGGCAGCATGACTGAGGTTTGATTGTGGAACCCTGTGCCCTGGAAACATGACTGAGGCCTGGTACTGGAAACCCATGGCCTGGGAACTTGACTTTGGTTTGATTCGGGAAACCTGTGTCCTGGGAACATGATTGAGGTTTGATGGAGGAACCCTGTGCACTGGGAACATGACTGAGGAATGATGGTGGTAACCTGTGGCCTGGCAACATGACTAAGGCTTGATTATGGAACCCTGTGGCCTGGGAAGTGGAATGTGGTTTGATCGCAGAAACCTGAGGACTGCCAACATGACTGAGGTTTGATGGTGGAACCCTGTGGCCTGGGAACATGACTGAGGCCTAATACTGGAACCCCGTGCCCTCGGAACATGACATCGGTTTGGATTCTGGTACCCTGTTGCCTGGGAACATGAAATCGGTTTGATTCTGGAAACCTGTGGCCTGGGAATATGACTGATGTTTGATGGTGGTACCCTATGGCCTGGCAACATGACTGAGGTATGATTCTGGATCCCTGTGGCCTGGTAACAGGACTGAGATTTGATGGTGGAACCCTGTGGCCTGGGAACATGACATCGGTTTGGATTCTGGTACCCTGTTGCCTGGGAACATGAAATCGGTTTGATTCTGGAAACCTGTGGCCTGGGAATATGACTGATGTTTGATGGTGGTACCCTATGGCCTGGCAACATGACTGAGGTATGATTCTGGATCCCTGTGGCCTGGGAACATGACTGAGGCGTGATTCTGGAAACCTGTGACCTGGGAATATGACATCTGTTTAGATTGTGGAATACTGTGCCCTGGGAACCTGACTGAGGCTTTGTTCTGGAACCCTGTGAACTGGGAATATGACTGAGGTTTTATTCTGGAACGCTGTGGCCTGGGAACATGACTGAGGATAGATTCTGGAACCCTGTGGCCAGGGAACATGACATCGGTTGGATTCTGGAACCCTGTGGCATGGTAACATGACTGAGGTTTGACTGTGGAACCCTCTGGCCTGGGAATATGACTGTGGTTTAATTCTGTAACCCTGTGATCTGGCAACATGACAGAGGTTTGATGGTGGAACCCTCAGGCTTGGGAACGTGACTGAGGCTTGATGGTGGAAGCCTGTGGCCTGGTCACAGGACTGAGGTTTGATGGTGGAACCCTGTGGCCTGGCAAGATGACTTAGCTTTGATTGTGGAACCCTCTGGCCTGGGAATATGACTGAGGTTTAATTGTGGAACCCTGAGGCCTGGGAATGTGAGTGAGGCTTGATTCTGGAACCCTGTGGCCTTGGAACATGCCTGGCGTTTTATTTTTGGAACCTGTGTCCAGGGAACATGGCTGAGGTTTTATTCTGGAACCATGTGTCCTGGGAACATGACTGAGGTTTGATTCTGGAACCATGTGGCCTGGGAATATGACTCAGGTTTGATTCTGGAAACCATTGGCCTGGGAACATGCCTGATGTTAGATTGTGGAATCCTGTGGCCTGGGAACATGACTGAGGTTGGATGGAAGAACCCTGTGGCCTGGGAACGTGACTGAGGTTTGATGGTGGAACCGTGGCCTGGCAACAGGACTGAGGTTTGATTGTGGAACCCTCTGGCCTGGGAATATGACTTAGGTTTAATTGTGGAACCCTGTGACCTGGGAATATGAGGGAGGCTTGATTCTGGAACGCTGTGGCCTGGGAACATAACTGAGGTTGATTCTGAAACCCTGTGGCCTGGGAACATGACATCAGTGGATTGTGGAACCCTGTGGCCTGGGAACATGAGAACGGTTTGGTTCTGGAACCCTGTCGCCTGGGAACATGTCTGAGGTTTGATGGTGGAAACCTGTGGCCTGGCAACATGACTGAGGTTTGTTTCTGGAACCCTGTTCCCTGGGAACATGCCTGAGGTTTGATTCTGGACACCTTTGTCCTGGGAACATGACTGAGGTTTGATTGTGAAACCCTGTGGCCTGCGAACATGACTGAGGTTTGATTCTGGAATCATGTGTCCTGGGAATATGACTGAGGTTTGATTTTGGAAATGTGTGGCCTGGGAACTTGACTGAGGTTTGATGGTAGAAACCTGTGGACTGGCAACATGACTGAGGTTTGATTGTGGAACCCTGTGCCCTGGAAACATGACTGAGGCCTGGTACTGGAAACCCATGGCCTGGGAACTTGACTTTGGTTTGATTCGGGAAACCTGTGTCCTGGGAACATGATTGAGGTTTGATGGAGGAACCCTGTGCACTGGGAACATGTCTGAGGATTGATGGTGGCAACCTGTGGCCTGGCAACATGACTGAGGCTTGATTCTGGAACCCTGTGGCCTGGGAAGTTGAATGTGGTTTGATCGCAGAAACCTGAGGACTGCCAACATGACTGAGGTTTGATGGTGGAACCCTGTGGCCTGGGAACATGACTGAGGCCTAATACTGGAACCCCGTGCCTTCGGAACATGACATTGGTTTGATTCTGGAACCCTGTTTCCTGGGAACATGACTGAGGTTTGATGGTTGAAACCTCTGGTCTGGGAATATGACTGAGGTTGAATTGTGGAACCCTGTTGCCTGGGAATATGAGGGAGGCTTGATTCTGGAACCCTGTGGCCTCGGAACATGACTGAGGTTTGATTCTGGAACCATGTGACCTGGGAATATGACTGAGGTTTGATTCCGGAAACCATTGGCCTGGGAACATGACTGATGTGAGATTGTGGAATCCTGTGGCCTGGGAATATGACTGAGGTTTAATGGAACAACCCTGTGGCCTGGGAACATGACTGAGGTTTGATGGTGGTACCCTGTGGCCTGGCAACCTGACTGAGGCTTGATTCTCGAAGCCTGTGGCCTGGAACTTGACTCTGATTTGATCGCAGAAACCTGTGGACTGGCAACATGATTCAGGTTTGATGGTGGAACCCTGTGCACTGGGAACATGACTGAGGCCTGATACTGGAACCCCGTGGCCTGGGAACATGACATTGGTTTTATTCTGGAACCCTGGTTCCTGGGAACATGACTGAGGTTTGATCGTTGAACCCTGTGGCCTGGCAACATGACTGAGGTTTGATTGTGGAACCCTCAGGCTTGGGAACATGACTGAGGCTTGATGGTGGAACCCTGTGGCCTGGCAACAGGACTGAGATGTAATGGTGGAACCCTGTGGCCTGGGAACATGACATCGGTTTGGATTCTGGTACCCTGTTGCCTGGGAACATGAAATCGGTACGATTCTGGAAACCTGTGGCCTGGGAATATGACTGATGTTTGATGGTGGTACCCTATGGCCTGGCAAGATGACTGAGGTATGATTCTGGATCCCTGTGGCCTGGGAACATGACTGAGGCGTGATTCTGGAAACCTGTGACCTGGGAATATGACATCTGTTTAGATTGTGGAATACTGTGCCCTGGGAACCTGACTGAGGCTTGGTTGTGGAACCCTGTGGCCTGGGAACATGACTGAGGATAGATACTGGAACCCTGTGGCCAGGGAACATGACATCGGTTGGATTCTGGAACCCTGTGGCATGGTAACATGACTGAGGTTTGACTGTGGAACCGTCTGGCCAGGGATTATGACTGTGGTTTAATTCTGTAACCCTGTGATCTGGCAACATGACAGAGGTTTGATTGTGGAACCCTCAGGCTTGGGAACATGACTGAGGCTTGATGGTGGAAGCCTGTGGCCTGGTCACAGGACTGATGTTTGATGGTAGAAACCTGTGGCCAATCAAGATGACTTAGGTTTGATTGTGGAACACTCTGGACTGGGAACATGACTGAGGCTTGATGGTGGAACCGTGGCCTGGCAACAGGACTGAGGTTTGATTGTGGAACCCTCTGGCCTGGGAATATGACTGAGGTTTAATTGTGGAACCCTGAGGCCTGGGAATATTAGTGAGGCTTGATTCTGGAACCCTGTGGCCTGGGAACATAACTGAGGTTGATTCTGCAACCCTATGGCCTGGGAACATGACATCAGTGGATTGTGGAACCCTGTGGCCTGGGAACATGAGAACGGTTTGGTTCTGGAACCCTGTCGCCTGGGAACATGTCTGAGGTTTGATGGTGGAACCCTCAGGCTTGGGAACGTGACTGAGGCTTGATGTGGAATCCTGTGGCCTGGCAAGATGACTTAGCTTTGATTGTGGAACCCTCTGGCCTGGGAATATGACTGAGGTTTAATTGTGGAACCCTGAGGCCTGGGAATATGAGTGAGGCTTGATTCTGGAACCCTGTGGCCTGGGAACATGACTGGGGTTTTATTTTTGGAACCGGTGTCCAGGGAACATGGCTGAGGTTTTATTCTGGAACCATGTGTCCTGGGAACATGACTGAGGTTTGATTCTGGAACCATGTGGCCTGGGAATATGACTGAGGTTTGATTCTGGAAACCATTGGCCTGGGAACATGACTGATGTGAGATTTTGGAATCCTGTGGCCTGGGAACATGACTGAGATTTGATGGAAGAACCCTGTGCCCTGGGAACATGACTGAGGTTTGATGGAAGAGCCCTGTGGCCTGGGAACGTGAGTGGGGTTTGATGGTGGAACCGTGGCCTGGCAACAGGACTGAGGTTTGATTGTGGAACCCTCTGGCCTGGGAATATGCCTTAGGTTTAATTGTGGAACCCTGTGACCTGGGAATATGAGGGAGGCTTGATTCTGGTACCCAGTGGCCTGGGAACATGACATCAGTGGATTGTGGAACTCTGTGGCCTGGCAAGATGTCTTAGGTTTGATTGTGGAACACTCAGGCCTGGGCATATGACTGAGGCTTGATGGTGGAACCGTGGCCTGGCAACAGGACTGAGGTTTGATTGTGGAACCCTCTGGCCTGGGAATATGACTTAGGTTTAATTGTGGAACCCTGTGGCCTGGGAATATGAGGGAGGCTTGAATCTGGAATCCTGTGGCCTGGGAACATAACTGAGGTTGATTCTGAAACCCTGTGGCCTGGGAACATGACATCAGTGGATTGTGGAACCCTGTGGCCTGGGAACATGAGAACGGTTTGGTTCTGGAACCCTGTCGCCTGGGAACATGTCTGAGGTTTGATGGTGGAAACCTGTGGCCTGGCAACATGACTGAGGTTTGTTTCTGGAACCCTGTTCCCTGGGAACATGCCTGAGGTTTGATTCTGGACACCTTTGTCCTGGGAACATGACTGAGGTTTGATTGTGAAACCCTGTGGCCTGCGAACATGACTGAGGTTTGATTCTGGAATCATGTGTCCTGGGAATATGACTGAGGTTTGATTTTGGAAATGTATGGCCTGGGAACTTGACTTAGGTTTGATGGCAGAAACCTGTGGACTGGCAACATGACTGAGGTTTGATTGTGGAACCCTGTGCCCTGGAAACATGACTGAGGCCTGGTACTGGAAACCCATGGCCTGGGAACTTGACTTTGTTTTGATTCGGGAAACCTGTGTCCTGGGAACATTACTGAGGTTTGATGGTTGAAACCTCTGGTCTGGGAATATGACTGAGGTTTAATTGTGGAACCCTGTTGCCTGGGAATATGAGGGAGGCTTGATTCTGGAACCCTGTGGCCTCGGAACATGACTGAGGTTTGATGGTGGTACCCTGTGGCCTGGCAACATGACTGAGGCTTGATTCTCGAAGCCTGTGGCCTGGAACTTGACTCTGATTTGATCGCAGAAACCTGTGGACTGGCAACATGATTGAGGTTTGATGGTGGAACCCTGTGCACTGGGAACATGACTGTGGCCTGATACTGGAACCCCGTGGCCTGGGAACATGACATTGGTTTTATTCTGGAACCCTGGTTCCTGGGAACATGACTGAGGTTTGATCGTTGAACCCTGTGGCCTGGCAACATGACTGAGGTTTGATTGTGGAACCCTAAGGCTTGGGAACATGACTGAGGCTTGATGGTGGAACCCTGTGGCCTGGCAACAGGACTGAGATTTAATGCTGGAACCCTGTGGCCTGGGAACATGACATCGGTTTGTATTCTGGTACCCTGTTGCCTGGGAACATGAAATCGGTATGATTCTGGAAACCTGTGGCCTGGGAATATGACTGATGTTTGATGGTGGTACCCTATGGCCTGGCAACATGACTGAGGTATGATTCTGGATCCCTGTGGCCTGGGAACATGACTGAGGATAGATACTGGAACCCTGTGGCCAGGGAACATGACATCGGTTGGATTCTGGAACCCTGTGGCATGGTAACATGACTGAGGTATGACTGTGGAACCGTCTGGCCAGGGATTATGACTGTGGTTTAATTCTGTAACCCTGTGATCTGGCAACATGACAGAGGTTTGATTGTGGAACCCTCAGGCTTGGGAACATGACTGAGGCTTGATGGTGGAAGCCTGTGGCCTGGTCACAGGACTGATGTTTGATGGTGGAAACCTGTGGCCAAGCAAGATGACTTAGGTTTGATTGTGGAACACTCCGGACTGGGAACATGACTGAGGCTTCATGGTGGAACCGTGGCCTGGCAACAGGACTGAGGTTTGATTGTGGAACCCTCTGGCCTGGGAATATGACTGAGGTTTAATTGTGGAACCCTGAGGCCTGGGAATATGAGTGAGGCTTGATTCTGGAACCCTGTGGCCTGGGAACATAACTGAGGTTGATTCTGAAACCCTGTGGCCTGGGAACATGACATCAGTGGATGGTGGAACCCTGTGGCCTGGGAACATGAGAACGGTTTGGTTCTGGAACCCTGTCGCCTGGGAACATGTCTGAGGTTTGATGGTGGATCCCTCAGGCTTGGGAACGTGACTGAGGCTTGATGTGGAAGCCTGTGGCCTGGCAAGATGACTTAGCTTTGATTGTGGAACCCTCTGGCCTGGGAATATGACTGAGGTTTAATTGTGGAACCCTGAGGCCTGGGAATATGAGTGAGGCTTGATTCTGGAACCCTGTAGCCTGGGAACATGCCTGAGGTTTTATTTTTGGAACCTGTGTCCAGGGAACATGGCTGAGGTTTTATTCTGGAACCATGTGTCCTGGGAACATGACTGAGGTTTGATTCTGGGACCATGTGGCCTGGGAATATGACTCAGGTTTGATTCTGGAAACCATTGGCCTGGGAACATGACTGATGTGAGATTGTGGAATCCTGTGGCCTGGGAACATGACTGAGGTTTGATGGAAGAACCCTGTGGCCTGGGAACGTGACTGAGGTTTGATGGTGGAACCGTGGCCTGGCAACAGGACTGAGGTTTGATTGTGGAACCCTCTGGCCTGGGAATATGACTGAGGTTTAATTGTGGAACCCTGTGGCCTGGGAATATGAGGGAGGCTTGATTCTGGAACCCAGTGGCCTGGGAACATGACATCAGTGGATTGTGGAACTCTGTGGCCTGGCAAGATGTCTTAGGTTTGATTGTGGAACACTCAGGCCTGGGCACATGACTGAGGCTTGATGGTGGAACCGTGGCCTGGCAACAGGACTGAGGTTTGATTGTGTAACCCTCTGGCCTGGGAATATGACTGAGGTTTAATTGTGGAACCCTGTGGCCTGGGAATATGAGGGAGGCTTGATTCTGGAACCCTGTGGCCTGGGAACATAACTGAGTTTGATTCTGAAACCCTGTGGCCTGGGAACATGACATCAGTGGATTGTGGAACCCTGTGGCCTGGGAACATGAGAACGGTTTGGTTCTGGAACCCTGTCGCCTGGGAACATGTCTGAGGTTTGATGGTGGAAACCTGTGGCCTGGCAACATGACTGAGGTTTGTTTCTGGAACGCTGTTCCCTGGGAACATGCCTGAGGTTTGATTCTGGACACCTTTGTCCTGGGAACATGACTGAGGTTTGATTGTGAAACCCTGTGGCCTGCGAACATGACTGAGGTTTGATTCTGGAATCATGTGTCCTGGGAATATGACTGAGGTTTGATTTTGGAAATGTGTGGCCTGGGAACTTGACTGAGGTTTGATGGCAGAAACCTGTGGACTGGCAACATGACTGAGGTTTGATTGTGGAACCCTGTGCCCTGGAAACATGACTGAGGCCTGGTACTGGAAACCCATGGCCTGGGAACTTGACTTTGGTTTGATTCGGGAAACCTGTGTCCTGGGAACATGATTGAGGTTTGATGGAGGAACCCTGTGCACTGGGAACATGACTGAGGATTGATGGTGGTAACCTGTGGCCTGGCAACATGACTGAGGCTTGATTCTGGAACCCTGTGGCCTGGGAAGTTGAATGTGGTTTGATCGCAGAAACCTGAGGACTGCCAACATGACTGAGGTTTGATGGTGGAACCCTGTGGCCTGGGAACATGACTGAGGCCTAATACTGGAACCCCGTGCCCTCGGAACATGACATTGGTTTGATTCTGGAACCCTGTTTCCTGGGAACATGACTGAGCTTTGATGGTTGAAACCTCTGGTCTGGGAATATGACTGAGGTTTAATTGTGGAACCCTGTTACCTTGGAATATGAGGGAGGCTTGACTCTGGAACCCTGTGGCCTCGGAACATGACTGAGGTTTGATTCTGGAACCATGTGACCTGGGAATATGACTGAGGTTTGATTCCGGAAACCATTGGCCTGGGAACATGACTGATGTGAGATTGTGGAATCCTGTGTCCTGGGAATATGACTGAGGTTTAATGGAACAACCCTGTGGCCTGGGAACATGACTGAGGTTTGATGGTGGTACCCTGTGGCCTGGCAACATGACTGAGGCTTGATTCTCGAAGCCTGTGGCCTGGAACTTGACTCTGATTTGATCGCAGAAACCTGTGGACTGGCAACATGATTGAGGTTTGATGGTGGAACCCTGTGCACTGGGAACATGACTGAGGCCTGATACTGGAACCCCGTGGCCTGGGAACAGGACATTGGTTTGATTCTGGAACCCTGTTTCCTGGGAACATGACTGAGGTTTGATGGTTGAACCCTGTGTCCTGGCAACATGACTGAGGTTTGATTGTGGAACCCTCAGGCTTGGGAACATGACTGAGGCTTGATGGTGGAACCCTGTGGCCTGGCAACAGGACTGAGATTTAATGGTGGAAACCTGTGACCTGGGAACATGACATCGGTTTGGATTCTGGTACCATGTTGCCTGGGAACATGAAATCGGTTTGATTCTGGAAACCTGTGCCCTGGGAATATGACTGATGTTTGATGGTGGTACCCAATGGCCTGGCAACATGACTGAGGTATGATTCTGGATCCCTGTGGCCGGGGAACATGACATCTGTTTAGATTGTGGAATACTGTGCCCTGGGAACCTGACTGAGGCTTGGTTCTGGAACCCTGTGGACTGGGAACATGACATCAGTGGATTGTGGAACCCTGTGGCCTGGCAAGATGACTTAGGTTTGATTGTGGAACACTGAGGCCTGGGAACATGACTGAGGCTTGATGGTGGAACCGTGGCCTGGCAACAGGACTGAGGTTTGATTGTGGAACACTCTGGCCTGGGAACATGACTGAGGCTTGATGGTGGAACCGTGGCCTGGCAACAGGACTGAGGTTTAATTGTGGAACCCTGTGGCCTGGGAATATGAGAGAGGCTTGATTCTGGAACCCTGTGGCCTGGGAACATAACTGAGGTATGATTCTGGAACCCTGTGGCCTGGGAACATGACATCAGTGGATTGTGGAACCCTGTGGCCTGGCAAGATGACTTAGGTTTGATTGTGGAACACTCAGGCTTGGGAACATGAATGAGGCTTGGTGGTGGAAACCTGTGTCCTGGCAAAATGACTGAGATTTGATGGTGGAACCCTGTGGCCTGGGAACATGACATGGGTTTGGATTCTGGTACCCTGTTGCCTGGGAACATGAAATCGGTTTGATTCTGGAAACCTGTGGACTGGGAATATGACTGAGGTTTGATGGTGGTACCCTATGGCCTGGCAACATGACTGAGGTTTGATTCTGGATCCCTGAGGCCTGGGTACCTGACTGAGGCTTGGTTCTAGAACCCTGTGGCCTGGGAACATGACATCGGTTGGATTCTGGAACCCTCTGGCCTGGGAATATGACTGAGGTTTAATTCTGGAACCCTGTGGCCTGGGAATATGACTGAGGCGTGATTCTGGAACCCTGTGGCCTGGGAACATGACATCAGTGGATTCTGGAACCCTGTGGCCTGGGAACATGACATCAGTGGATTGTGGAACCCTGTGGCCTGGCAAGATGACTTAGGTTTGATTGTGGAACACTCAGGCCTGGGAACATGACTGAGGCTTCATGGTGGAACCGTGGCCTGGCAACAGGACTGAGGTTTGATTGTGGAACCCTCTGGCCTGGGAATATGACTGAGGTTTAATTGTGGAACCCTGTGGCCTGGGAATATGAGAGAGGTTTGATTCTGGAACCCTGTGGCCTGGGAACATAACTGAGGTATGATTCTGGAACCCTGTGGCCTGGGAACATGACATCAGTGGATTGTGGAACCCTGTGGCCTGGCAAGATGACTTAGGTTTGATTGTGGAACACTCAGGCTTGGGAACATGAATGAGGCTTGGTGGTGGAAACCTGTGTCCTGGCAAAATGACTGAGATTTGATGGTGGAACCCTGTGGCCTGGGAACATGACATGGGTTTGGATTCTGGTACCCTGTTGCCTGGGAACATGAAATCGGTTTGATTCTGGAAACCTGTGGACTGGGAATACGACTGAGGTTTGATGGTAGTACCCTATGGCCTGGCAACATGACTGAGGTTTGATTCTGGATCCCTGAGGCCTGGGAACCTGACTGAGGCTTCGTTCTAGAACCCTGTGGCCTGGGAACATGACATCAGTTGGATTCTGGAACCCTCTGGCCTGGGAATATGACTGAGGTTTAATTCTGGAACCCTGTGGCCTGGGAATATGACTGAGGCGTGATTCTGGAACCCTGTGGCCTGGGAACATGACATCAGTGGATTGTGGAACCCTGTGGCCTGGGAACATGAGAACGGTTTGATTCTGGAACCCTGTGGCCTGGGAACATGTCTGAGGTTTGATGGTGGTAACCTGTGGCCTGGCATCATGACTGAGGTTTGTTTCTGGAACCCTGTTCCCTGGGAACATGACTGAGGTTTGATTCTGGACACCTTTTTCCTGGGAACATGACTGAGGTTTGATTGTGGAACCCTGTGGCCTGCGAACATGACTGAGGTTTGATTCTGGAACCATGTGTCCTGGAATATGACTGAGGTTTGATTCTGGAAATCTGTGGCCTGGGAACTTGACTGAGGTTTGATGGCAGAAACCTGTGGACTGGCAACATGACTGAGGTTTGATTGTGGAACCCTGTGCCCTGGAAACATGACTGAGGCCTGGTACTGGAAACCCATGGCCTGGGAACTTGACTTTGGTTTGATTCTGGAAACCTGTGTCCTGGGAACATGATTGAGGTTTGATGGAAGAACCCTGTGCACTGGGAACATGAATGAGGTTTGATTGTGGAACCCTCAGGCTTGGGAACTTGACTGAGGCTTGATGGTGGATCCCTGTGGCCTGGGAACATGAATGAGGCGTGATTCTGGAAACCTGTGACCTGGGAACATGACATCTGTTTAGATTGTGGAATACTGTGCCCTGGGAACCTGACTGAGGCTTTGTTCTGGAACCCTGTGAACTGGGAATATGACTGAGGTTTTATTCTGGAACGCTGTGGCCTGGGAACATGACTGAGGATAGATTCTGGAACCCTGTGGCCAGGGAACATGACATCGGTTGGATTCTGGAACCCTGTGGCATGGTAACATGACTGAGGTTTGACTGTGGAACCCTCTGGCCTGGGAATATGACTGTGGTTTAATTCTGTAACCCTGTGATCTGGCAACATGACAGAGGTTTCATGGTGGAACCCTCAGGCTTGGGAACGTGACTGAGGCTTGATAGTGGAAGCCTGTGGCCTGGTCACAGGACTGAGGTTTGAGGGTGGAACCCTGTGGCCTGGCAAGATGACTTAGCTTTGATTGTGGAACCCTCTGGCCTGGGAATATGACTGAGGTTTAATTGTGGAACCCTGAGGCCTGGGAATATGAGTGAGGCTTGATTCTGGAACCCTGTGGCCTGGGAACATGCCTGGGGTTTTATTTTTGGAACCTGTGTCCAGGGAACATGGCTGAGGTTTTATTCTGGAACCATGTGTCCTGGGAACATGACTGAGGTTTGATTCTGGAACCATGTGGCCTGGGAATATGACTCAGGTTTGATTCTGGAAACCATTGGCCTGGGAACATGACTGATGTGAGATTGTGGAATCCTGTGGCCTGGGAACATGACTGAGGTTTGATGGAAGAACCCTGTGGCCTGGGAACGTGACTGAGGTTTGATGGTGGAACCGTGGCCTGGCAACAGGACTGAGGTTTGATTGTGGAACCCTCTGGCCTGGGAATATGACTTAGGTTTAATTGTGGAACCCTGTGACCTGGGAATATGAGGGAGGCTTGATTCTGGAACCCAGTGGCCTGGGAACATGACATCAGTGGATTGTGGAACTCTGTGGCCTGGCAAGATGTCTTAGGTTTGATTGTGGAACACTCAGGCCTGGGCACATGACTGAGGCTTGATGGTGGAACCGTGGCCTGGCAACAGGACTGAGGTTTGATTGTGGAACCCTCTGGCCTGGGAATATGACTGAGGTTTAATTGTTGAACCCTGTGGCCTGGGAATATGAGGGAGGCTTGATTCTGGAACCCTGTGGCCTGGGAACATAACTGAGGTTGATTCTGAAACCCTGTGGCCTGGGAACATGAGAACGGTTTGGTTCTGGAACCCTGTCGCCTGGGAACATGTCTGACGTTTGATGGTGGAAACCTGTGGCCTGGCAACATGACTGAGGTTTGTTTCTGGAACCCTGTTCCCTGGGAACATGCCTGAGGTTTGATTCTGGACACCTTTGTCCTGGGAACATGACTGAGGTTTGATTGTGAAACCCTGTGGCCTGCGAACATGACTGAGGTTTGATTCTGGAATCATGTGTCCTGGGAATATGACTGAGGTTTGATTTTGGAAATCTGTGGCCTGGGAACTTGACTGAGGTTTGATGGCAGAAACCTGTGGACTGGCAGCATGACTGAGGTTTGATTGTGGAACCCTGTGCCCTGGAAACATGACTGAGGCCTGGTACTGGAAACCCATGGCCTGGGAACTTGACTTTGGTTTGATTCGGGAAACCTGTGTCCTGGGAACATGATTGAGGTTTGATGGAGGAACCCTGTGCACTGGGAACATGACTGAGGAATGATGGTGGTAACCTGTGGCCTGGCAACATGACTAAGGCTTGATTCTGGAACCCTGTGGCCTGGGAAGTGGAATGTGGTTTGATCGCAGAAACCTGAGGACTGCCAACATGACTGAGGTTTGATGGTGGAACCCTGTGGCCTGGGAACATGACTGAGGCCTAATACTGGAACCCCGTGCCCTCGGAACATGACATCGGTTTGGATTCTGGTACCCTGTTGCCTGGGAACATGAAATCGGTTTGATTCTGGAAACCTGTGGCCTGGGAATATGACTGATGTTTGATGGTGGTACCCTATGGCCTGGCAACATGACTGAGGTATGATTCTGGATCCCTGTGGCCTGGGAACATGACTGAGGCGTGATTCTGGAAACCTGTGACCTGGGAATATGACATCTGTTTAGATTGTGGAATACTGTGCCCTGGGAACCTGACTGAGGCTTGGTTCTGGAACCCTGTGGCCTGGGAACATGACTGAGGATAGATACTGGAACCCTGTGGCCAGGGAACATGACATCGGTTGGATTCTGGAACCCTGTGGCATGGTAACATGACTGAGGTTTGACTGTGGAACCGTCTGGCCAGGGATTATGACTGTGGTTTAATTCTGTAACCCTGTGATCTGGTAACATGACTGAGGTTTGATTGTGGAACCCTCAGGCTTGGGAACATGACTGAGGCTTGATGGTGGAAGCCTGTGGCCTGGTCACAGGACTGATGTTTGATGGTGGAAACCTGTGGCCAGGCAAGATGACTTAGGTTTGATTGTGGAACACTCTGGACTGGGAACATGACTAAGGCTTCATGGTGGAACCGAGGCCTGGCAACAGGACTGAGGTTTGATTGTGGAACCCTCTGGCCTGGGAATATGACTGAGGTTTAATTGTGGAACCCTGAGGCCTGGGAATGTGAGTGAGGCTTGATTCTGGAACCCTGTGGCCTGGGAACATGACTGGGGTTTTATTTTTGGAACCGGTGTCCAGGGAACATGGCTGAGGTTTTATTCTGGAACCATGTGTCCTGGGAACATGACTTAGGTTTGATTCTGGAACCACGTGGCTTGGGAATATGACTGAGGTTTGATTCTGGAAACCATTGGCCTGGGAACATGACTGATGTGAGATTGTGGAATCCTGTGGCCTGGGAACATGACTGAGATTTGATGGAAGAACCCTGTGGCCTGGGAACATGACTGAGGTTTGATGGTGGAACCGTGGCCTGGCAACAAGACTGAGGTTTGATTGTGGAACCCTCTGGCCTGGGAATATGACTTAGGTTTAATTGTGGAAACCTGTGGCCTGGGAATATGAGGGAGGCTTGATTCTGGAACCCTGTGGCCTGGGAACATGACATCAGTGGATTGTGGAACCCTGTGGCCTGGCAAGATGACTTAGGTTTGATTGTGGAACACTGAGGCCTGGGAACATGACTGAGGCTTGATGGTGGAACCGTGGCCTGGCAACAGGACTGAGGTTTGATTGTGGAACACTCTGGCCTGGGAACATGACTGAGGCTTGATGGTGGAACCGTGGCCTGGCAACAGGACTGAGGTTTAATTGTGGAACCCTGTGGCCTGGGAATATGAGGGAGGCTTGATTCTGGAACCCTGTGGTCTGGGAACATAACTGAGGTATGATTCTGGAACCCTGTGGCCTGGGAACATGACATCAGTGGATTGTGGAACCCTGTGGCCTGGCAAGATGACTTAGGTTTGATTGTGGAACACTCAGGCTTGGGAACATGAATGAGGCTTGGTGGTGGAAACCTGTGTCCTGGCAAAATGACTGAGATTTGATGGTGGAACCCTGTGGCCTGGGAACATGACATGGGTTTGGATTCTGGTACCCTGTTGCCTGGGAACATGAAATCGGTTTGATTCTGGAAACCTGTGGACTGGGAATATGACTGAGGTTTGATGGTGGTACCCTATGGCCTGGCAACATGACTGAGGTTTGAATCTGGATCCCTGAGGCCTGGGTACCTGACTGAGGCTTGGTTCTAGAACCCTGTGGCCTGGGAACATGACATCGGTTGGATTCTGGAACCCTCTGGCCTGGGAATATGACTGAGGTTTAATTCTGGAACCCTGTGGCCTGGGAATATGACTGAGGCATGATTCTGGAACCCTGTGGCCTGGGAACATGACATCAGTGGATTGTGGAACCCTGTGGCCTGGGAACATGAGAACGGTTTGATTCTGGAACCCTGTGGCCTGGGAACATGTCTGAGGTTTGATGGTGGTAACCTGTGGCCTGGCATCATGACTGAGGTTTGTTTCTGGAACCCTGTTCCCTGGGAACATGACTGAGGTTTGATTCTGGACACCTTTTTCCTGGGAACATGACTGAGGTTTGATTGTGGAACCCTGTGGCCTGCGAACATGACTGAGGTTTGATTCTCGAACCATGTGTCCTGGGAATATGACTGAGGTTTGATTCTGGAAATCTGTGGCCTGGGAACTTGACTGAGGTTTGATGGCAGAAACCTGTGGACTGGCAACATGACTGAGGTTTGATTGTGGAACCCTGTGCCCTGGAAACATGACTGAGGCCTGGTACTGGAAACCCATGGCCTGGGAACTTGACTTTGGTTTGATTCTGGAAACCTGTGTCCTGGGAACATGATTGAGGTTTGATGGAAGAACCCTGTGCACTGGGAACATGAATGAGGTTTGATTGTGGAACCCTCAGGCTTGGGAACTTGACTGAGGCTTGATGGTGGATCCCTGTGGCCTGGGAACATGAATGAGGCGTGATTCTGGAAACCTGTGACCTGGGAACATGACATCTGTTTAGATTGTGGAATACTGTGCCCTGGGGACCTGACTGAGGCTTTGTTCTGGAACCCTGTGAACTGGGAATATGACTGAGGTTTTATTCTGGAACCCTGTGGCCTGGGAACATGACTGAGGATAGATTCTGGAACCCTGTGGCCAGGGAACATGACATCGGTTGGATTCTGGAACCCTGTGGCATGGTAACATGACTGAGGTTTGACTGTGGAACCCTCTGGCCTGGGAATATGACTGTGGTTTAATTCTGTAACCCTGTGATCTGGCAACATGACAGAGGTTTGATGGTGGAACCCTCAGGCTTGGGAACGTGACTGAGGCTTGATGGTGGAAGCCTGTGGCCTGGTCACAGGACTGAGGTTTGATGGTGGAACCCTGTGGCCTGGCAAGATGACTTAGCTTTGATTGTGGAACCCTCTGGCCTGGGAATATGACTGAGGTTTAATTGTGGAACCCTGAGGCCTGGGAATATGAGTGAGGCTTGATTCTGGAACCCTGTGGCCTTGGAACATGCCTGGGGTTTTATTTTTGGAACCTGTGTCCAGGGAACATGGCTGAGGTTTTATTCTGGAACCATGTGTCCTGGGAACATGACTGAGGTTTGATTCTGGAACCATGTGGCCTGGGAATATGACTCAGGTTTGATTCTGGAAACCATTGGCCTGGGAACATGCCTGATGTGAGATTGTGGAATCCTGTGGCCTGGGAACATGACTGAGGTTGGATGGAAGAACCCTGTGGCCTGGGAACGTGACTGAGGTTTGATGGTGGAACCGTGGCCTGGCAACAGGACTGAGGTTTGATTGTGGAACCCTCTGGCCTGGGAATATGACTTAGGTTTAATTGTGGAACCCTGTGACCTGGGAATATGAGGGAGGCTTGATTCTGGAACGCTGTGGCCTGGGAACATAACTGAGGTTGATTCTGAAACCCTGTGGCCTGGGAACATGACATCAGTGGATTGTGGAACCCTGTGGCCTGGGAACATGAGAACGGTTTGGTTCTGGAACCCTGTCGCCTGGGAACATGTCTGAGGTTTGATGGTGGAAACCTGTGGCCTGGCAACATGACTGAGGTTTGTTTCTGGAACCCTGTTCCCTGGGAACATGCCTGAGGTTTGATTCTGGACACCTTTGTCCTGGGAACATGACTGAGGTTTGATTGTGAAACCCTGTGGCCTGCGAACATGACTGAGGTTTGATTCTGGAATCATGTGTCCTGGGAATATGACTGAGGTTTGATTTTGGAAATGTGTGGCCTGGGAACTTGACTGAGGTTTGATGGTAGAAACCTGTGGACTGGCAACATGACTGAGGTTTGATTGTGGAACCCTGTGCCCTGGAAACATGACTGAGGCCTGGTACTGGAAACCCATGGCCTGGGAACTTGACTTTGGTTTGATTCGGGAAACCTGTGTCCTGGGAACATGATTGAGGTTTGATGGAGGAACCCTGTGCACTGGGAACATGTCTGAGGATTGATGGTGGCAACCTGTGGCCTGGCAACATGACTGAGGCTTGATTCTGGAACCCTGTGGCCTGGGAAGTTGAATGTGGTTTGATCGCAGAAACCTGAGGACTGCCAACATGACTGAGGTTTGATGGTGGAACCCTGTGGCCTGGGAACATGACTGAGGTTTGATGGTTGAAACCTCTGGTCTGGGAATATGACTGAGGTTTAATTGTGGAACCCTGTTGCCTGGGAATATGAGGGAGGCTTGATTCTGGAACCCTGTGGCCTCGGAACATGACTGAGGTTTGATTCTGGAACCATGTGACCTGGGAATATGACTGAGGTTTGGTTCCGGAAACCATTGGCCTGGGAACATGACTGATGTGAGATTGTGGAATCCTGTGGCCTGGGAATATGACTGAGGTTTAATGGAACAACCCTGTGGCCTGGGAACATGACTGAGGTTTGATTCTCTAAGCCTGTGGCCTGGAACTTGACTCTGATTTGATCGCAGAAACCTGTGGACTGGCAACATGATTGAGGTTTGATGGTGGAACCCTGTGCACTGGGAACATGACTGAGGCCTGATACTGGAACCCCGTGGCCTGGGAACATGACATTGGTTTTATTCTGGAACCCTGGTTCCTGGGAACATGACTGAGGTTTGATCGTTGAACCCTGTGGCCTGGCAACATGACTGAGGTTTGATTGTGGAACCCTCAGGCTTGGGAACATGACTGAGGCTTGATGGTGGAACCCTGTGGCCTGGCAACAGGACTGAGATTTAATGGTGGAACCCTGTGGCCTGGGAACATGACATCGGTTTGGATTCTGGTACCCTGTTGCCTGGGAACATGAAATCGGTACGATTCTGGAAACCTGTGGCCTGGGAATATGACTGATGTTTGATGGTGGTACCCTATGGCCTGGCAAGATGACTGAGGTATGATTCTGCATCCCTGTGGCCTGGGAACATGACTGAGGCGTGATTCTGGAAACCTGTGACCTGGGAATATGACATCTGTTTAGATTGTGGAATACTGTGCCCTGGGAACCTGACTGAGGCTTGGTTCTGGAACCCTGTGGCCTGGGAACATGACTGAGGATAGATACTGGAACCCTGTGGCCAGGGAACATGACATCGGTTGGATTCTGGAACCCTGTGGCATGGTAACATGACTGAGGTTTGACTGTGGAACCGTCTGGCCAGGGATTATGACTGTGGTTTAATTCTGTAACCCTGTGATCTGGCAACATGACAGAGGTTTGATTGTGGAACCCTCAGGCTTGGGAACATGACTGAGGCTTGATGGTGGAAGCCTGTGGCCTGGTCACAGGACTGATGTTTGATGGTGGAAACCTGTGGCCAGGCAAGATGACTTAGGTTTGATTGTGGAACACTCTGGACTGGGAACATGACTGAGGCTTCATGGTGGAACCGTGGCCTGGCAACAGGACTGAGGTTTGATTGTGGAACCCTCTGGCCTGGGAATATGACTGAGGTTTAATTGTGGAACCCTGAGGCCTGGGAATATGAGTGAGGCTTGATTCTGGAACCCTGTGGCCTGGGAACATAACTGAGGTTGATTCTGCAACCCTATGGCCTGGGAACATGACATCAGTGGATTGTGGAACCCTGTGGCCTGGGAACATGAGAACGGTTTGGTTCTGGAACCCTGTCGCCTGGGAACATGTCTGAGGTTTGATGGTGGAACCCTCAGGCTTGGGAACGTGACTGAGGCTTGATGTGGAATCCTGTGGCCTGGCAAGATGATTTAGCTTTGATTGTGGAACCCTCTGGCCTGGGAATATGACTGAGGTTTAATTGTGGAACCCTGAGGCCTGGGAATATGAGTGAGGCTTGATTCTGGAACCCTGTGGCCTGGGAACATGACTGGGGTTTTATTTTTGGAACCGGTGTCCAGGGAACATGGCTGAGGTTTTATTCTGGAACCATGTGTCCTGGGAATATGACTGAGGTTTGATTCTGGAAACCATTGGCCTGGGAACATGACTGATGTGAGATTTTGGAATCCTGTGGCCTGGGAACATGACTGAGATTTGATGGAAGAACCCTGTGCCCTGGGAACATGACTGAGGTTTGATGGAAGAGCCCTGTGGCCTGGGAACGTGAGTGAGGTTTGATGGTGGAACCGTGGCCTGGCAACAGGACTGAGGTTTGATTGTGGAACCCTCTGGCCTGGGAATATGACTTAGGTTTAATTGTGGAACCCTGTGACCTGGGAATATGCGGGAGGCTTGATTCTGGTACCCAGTGGCCTGGGAACATGACATCAGTGGATTGTGGAACTCTGTGGCCTGGCAAGATGTCTTAGGTTTGATTGTGGAACACTCAGGCCTGGGCACATGACTGAGGCTTGATGGTGGAACCGTGGCCTGGCAACAGGACTGAGGTTTGATTGTGGAACCCTCTGGCCTGGGAATATGACTTAGGTTTAATTGTGGAACCCTGTGGCCTGGGAATATGAGGGAGGCTTGAATCTGGAATCCTGTGGCCTGGGAACATAACTGAGGTTGATTCTGAAACCCTGTGGCCTGGGAACATGACATCAGTGGATTGTGGAACCCTGTGGCCTGGGAACATGAGAACGGTTTGGTTCTGGAACCCTGTCGCCTGGGAACATGTCTGAGGTTTGATGGTGGAAACCTGTGGCCTGGCAACATGACTGAGGTTTGTTTCTGGAACCCTGTTCCCTGGGAACATGCCTGAGGTTTGATTCTGGACACCTTTGTCCTGGGAACATGACTGAGGTTTGATTGTGAAACCCTGTGGCCTGCGAACATGACTGAGGTTTGATTCTGGAATCATGTGTCCTGGGAATATGACTGAGGTTTGATTTTGGAAATGTATGGCCTGGGAACTTGACTTAGGTTTGATGGCAGAAACCTGTGGACTGGCAACATGACTGAGGTTTGATTGTGGAACCCTGTGCCCTGGAAACATGACTGAGGCCTGGTACTGGAAACCCATGGCCTGGGAACTTGACTTTGGTTTGATTCGGGAAACCTGTGTCCTGGGAACATTACTGAGGTTTGATGGTTGAAACCTCTGGTCTGGGAATATGACTGAGGTTTAATTGTGGAACCCTGTTGCCTGGGAATATGAGGGAGGCTTGATTCTGGAACCCTGTGGCCTCGGAACATGACTGAGGTTTGATGGTGGTACCCTGTGGCCTGGCAACATGACTGAGGCTTGATTCTCGAAGCCTGTGGCCTGGAACTTGACTCTGATTTGATCGCAGAAACCTGTGGACTGGCAACATGATTGAGGTTTGATGGTGGAACCCTGTGCACTGGGAACATGACTGTGGCCTGATACTGGAACCCCGTGGCCTGGGAACATGACATTGGTTTTATTCTGGAACCCTGGTTCCTGGGAACATGACTGAGGTTTGATCGTTGAACCCTGTGGCCTGGCAACATGACTGAGGTTTGATTGTGGAACCCTAAGGCTTGGGAACATGACTGAGGCTTGATGGTGGAACCCTGTGGCCTGGCAACAGGACTGAGATTTAATGCTGGAACCCTGTGGCCTGGGAACATGACATCGGTTTGTATTCTGGTACCCTGTTGCCTGGGAACATGAAATCGGTATGATTCTGGAAACCTGTGGCCTGGGAATATGACTGATGTTTGATGGTGGTACCCTATGGCCTGGCAACATGACTGAGGTATGATTCTGGATCCCTGTGGCCTGGGAACATGACTGAGGATAGATACTGGAACCCTGTGGCCAGGGAACATGACATCGGTTGGATTCTGGAACCCTGTGGCATGGTAACATGACTGAGGTATGACTGTGGAACCGTCTGGCCAGGGATTATGACTGTGGTTTAATTCTGTAACCCTGTGATCTGGCAACATGACAGAGGTTTGATTGTGGAACCCTCAGGCTTGGGAACATGACTGAGGCTTGATGGTGGAAGCCTGTGGCCTGGTCACAGGACTGATGTTTGATGGTGGAAACCTGTGGCCAAGCAAGATGACTTAGGTTTGATTGTGGAACACTCCGGACTGGGAACATGACTGAGGCTTCATGGTGGAACCGTGGCCTGGCAACAGGACTGAGGTTTGATTGTGGAACCCTCTGGCCTGGGAATATGACTGAGGTTTAATTGTGGAACCCTGAGGCCTGGGAATATGAGTGAGGCTTGATTCTGGAACCCTGTGGCCTGGGAACATAACTGAGGTTGATTCTGAAACCCTGTGGCCTGGGAACATGACATCAGTGGATGGTGGAACCATGTGGCCTGGGAACATGAGAACGGTTTGGTTCTGGAACCCTGTCGCCTGGGAACATGTCTGAGGTTTGATGGTGGATCCCTCAGGCTTGGGAACGTGACTGAGGCTTGATGTGGAAGCCTGTGGCCTGGCAAGATGACTTAGCTTTGATTGTGGAACCCTCTGGCCTGGGAATATGACTGAGGTTTAATTGTGGAACCCTGAGGCCTGGGAATATGAGTGAGGCTTGATTCTGGAACCCTGTAGCCTGGGAACATGCCTGAGGTTTTATTTTTGGAACCTGTGTCCAGGGAACATGGCTGAGGTTTTATTCTGGAACCATGTGTCCTGGGAACATGACTGAGGTTTGATTCTGGGACCATGTGGCCTGGGAATATGACTCAGGTTTGATTCTGGAAACCATTGGCCTGGGAACATGACTGATGTGAGATTGTGGAATCCTGTGGCCTGGGAACATGACTGAGGTTTGATGGAAGAACCCTGTGGCCTGGGAACGTGACTGAGGTTTGATGGTGGAACCGTGGCCTGGCAACAGGACTGAGGTTTGATTGTGGAACCCTCTGGCCTGGGAATATGACTGAGGTTTAATTGTGGAACCCTGTGGCCTGGGAATATGAGGGAGGCTTGATTCTGGAACCCAGTGGCCTGGGAACATGACATCAGTGGATTGTGGAACTCTGTGGCCTGGCAAGATGTCTTAGGTTTGATTGTGGAACACTCAGGCCTGGGCACATGACTGAGGCTTGATGGTGGAACCGTGGCCTGGCAACAGGACTGAGGTTTGATTGTGTAACCCTCTGGCCTGGGAATATGACTGAGGTTTAATTGTGGAACCCTGTGGCCTGGGAATATGAGGGAGGCTTGATTCTGGAACCCTGTGGCCTGGGAACATAACTGAGTTTGATTCTGAAACCCTGTGGCCTGGGAACATGACATCAGTGGATTGTGGAACCCTGTGGCCTGGGAACATGAGAACGGTTTGGTTCTGGAACCCTGTCGCCTGGGAACATGTCTGAGGTTTGATGGTGGAAACCTGTGGCCTGGCAACATGACTGAGGTTTGTTTCTGGAACGCTGTTCCCTGGGAACATGCCTGAGGTTTGATTCTGGACACCTTTGTCCTGGGAACATGACTGAGGTTTGATTGTGAAACCCTGTGGCCTGCGAACATGACTGAGGTTTGATTCTGGAATCATGTGTCCTGGGAATATGACTGAGGTTTGATTTTGGAAATGTGTGGCCTGGGAACTTGACTGAGGTTTGATGGCAGAAACCTGTGGACTGGCAACATGACTGAGGTTTGATTGTGGAACCCTGTGCCCTGGAAACATGACTGAGGCCTGGTACTGGAAACCCATGGCCTGGGAACTTGACTTTGGTTTGATTCGGGAAACCTGTGTCCTGGGAACATGATTGAGGTTTGATGGAGGAACCCTGTGCACTGGGAACATGACTGAGGATTGATGGTGGTAACCTGTGGCCTGGCAACATGACTGAGGCTTGATTCTGGAACCCTGTGGCCTGGGAAGTTGAATGTGGTTTGATCGCAGAAACCTGAGGACTGCCAACATGACTGAGGTTTGATGGTGGAACCCTGTGGCCTGGGAACATGACTGAGGCCTAATACTGGAACCCCGTGCCCTCGGAACATGACATTGGTTTGATTCTGGAACCCTGTTTCCTGGGAACATGACTGAGCTTTGATGGTTGAAACCTCTGGTCTGGGAATATGACTGAGGTTTAATTGTGGAACCCTGTTACCTTGGAATATGAGGGAGGCTTGACTCTGGAACCCTGTGGCCTCGGAACATGACTGAGGTTTGATTCTGGAACCATGTGACCTGGGAATATGACTGAGGTTTGATTCCGGAAACCATTGGCCTGGGAACATGACTGATGTGAGATTGTGGAATCCTGTGTCCTGGGAATATGACTGAGGTTTAATGGAACAACCCTGTGGCCTGGGAACATGACTGAGGTTTGATGGTGGTACCCTGTGGCCTGGCAACATGACTGAGGCTTGATTCTCGAAGCCTGTGGCCTGGAACTTGACTCTGATTTGATCGCAGAAACCTGTGGACTGGCAACATGATTGAGGTTTGATGGTGGAACCCTGTGCACTGGGAACATGACTGAGGCCTGATACTGGAACCCCGTGGCCTGGGAACATGACATTGGTTTGATTCTGGAACCCTGTTTCCTGGGAACATGACTGAGGTTTGATGGTTGAACCCTGTGTCCTGGCAACATGACTGAGGTTTGATTGTGGAACCCTCAGTCTTGGGAACATGACTGAGGCTTGATGGTGGAACCCTGTGGCCTGGCAACAGGACTGAGATTTAATGGTGGAAACCTGTGACCTGGGAACATGACATCGGTTTGGATTCTGGTACCATGTTGCCTGGGAACATGAAATCGGTTTGATTCTGGAAACCTGTGCCCTGGGAATATGACTGATGTTTGATGGTGGTACCCAATGGCCTGGCAACATGACTGAGGTATGATTCTGGATCCCTGTGGCCGGGGAACATGACATCTGTTTAGATTGTGGAATACTGTGCCCTGGGAACCTGACTGAGGCTTGGTTCTGGAACCCTGTGGACTGGGAACATGACATCAGTGGATTGTGGAACCCTGTGGCCTGGCAAGATGACTTAGGTTTGATTGTGGAACACTGAGGCCTGGGAACATGACTGAGGCTTGATGGTGGAACCGTGGCCTGGCAACAGGACTGAGGTTTGATTGTGGAACACTCTGGCCTGGGAACATGACTGAGGCTTGATGGTGGAACCGTGGCCTGGCAACAGGACTGAGGTTTAATTGTGGAACCCTGTGGCCTGGGAATATGAGAGAGGCTTGATTCTGGAACCCTGTGGCCTGGGAACATAACTGAGGTATGATTCTGGAACCCTGTGGCCTGGGAACATGACATCAGTGGATTGTGGAACCCTGTGGCCTGGCAAGATGACTTAGGTTTGATTGTGGAACACTCAGGCTTGGGAACATGAATGAGGCTTGGTGGTGGAAACCTGTGTCCTGGCAAAATGACTGAGATTTGATGGTGGAACCCTGTGGCCTGGGAACATGACATGGGTTTGGATTCTGGTACCCTGTTGCCTGGGAACATGAAATCGGTTTGATTCTGGAAACCTGTGGACTGGGAATATGACTGAGGTTTGATGGTGGTACCCTATGGCCTGGCAACATGACTGAGGTTTGATTCTGGATCCCTGAGGCCTGGGTACCTGACTGAGGCTTGGTTCTAGAACCCTGTGGCCTGGGAACATGACATCGGTTGGATTCTGGAACCCTCTGGCCTGGGAATATGACTGAGGTTTAATTCTGGAACCCTGTGGCCTGGGAATATGACTGAGGCGTGATTCTGGAACCCTGTGGCCTGGGAACATGACATCAGTGGATTCTGGAACCCTGTGGCCTGGGAACATGACATCAGTGGATTGTGGAACCCTGTGGCCTGGCAAGATGACTTAGGTTTGATTGTGGAACACTCAGGCCTGGGAACATGACTGAGGCTTCATGGTGGAACCGTGGCCTGGCAACAGGACTGAGGTTTGATTGTGGAACCCTCTGGCCTGGGAATATGACTGAGGTTTAATTGTGGAACCCTGTGGCCTGGGAATATGAGAGAGGTTTGATTCTGGAACCCTGTGGCCTGGGAACATAACTGAGGTATGATTCTGGAACCCTGTGGCCTGGGAACATGACATCAGTGGATTGTGGAACCCTGTGGCCTGGCAAGATGACTTAGGTTTGATTGTGGAACACTCAGGCTTGGGAACATGAATGAGGCTTGGTGGTGGAAACCTGTGTCCTGGCAAAATGACTGAGATTTGATGGTGGAACCCTGTGGCCTGGGAACATGACATGGGTTTGGATTCTGGTACCCTGTTGCCTGGGAACATGAAATCGGTTTGATTCTGGAAACCTGTGGACTGGGAATACGACTGAGGTTTGATGGTAGTACCCTATGGCCTGGCAATATGACTGAGGTTTGATTCTGGATCCCTGAGGCCTGGGAACCTGACTGAGGCTTCGTTCTAGAACCCTGTGGCCTGGGAACATGACATCAGTTGGATTCTGGAACCCTCTGGCCTGGGAATATGACTGAGGTTTAATTCTGGAACCCTGTGGCCTGGGAATATGACTGAGGCGTGATTCTGGAACCCTGTGGCCTGGGAACATGACATCAGTGGATTGTGGAACCCTGTGGCCTGGGAACATGAGAACGGTTTGATTCTGGAACCCTGTGGCCTGGGAACATGTCTGAGGTTTGATGGTGGTAACCTGTGGCCTGGCATCATGACTGAGGTTTGTTTCTGGAACCCTGTTCCCTGGGAACATGACTGAGGTTTGATTCTGGACACCTTTTTCCTGGGAACATGACTGAGGTTTGATTGTGGAACCCTGTGGCCTGCGAACATGACTGAGGTTTGATTCTGGAACCATGTGTCCTGGAATATGACTGAGGTTTGATTCTGGAAATCTGTGGCCTGGGAACTTGACTGAGGTTTGATGGCAGAAACCTGTGGACTGGCAACATGACTGAGGTTTGATTGTGGAACCCTGTGCCCTGGAAACATGACTGAGGCCTGGTACTGGAAACCCATGGCCTGGGAACTTGACTTTGGTTTGATTCTGGAAACCTGTGTCCTGGGAACATGATTGAGGTTTGATGGAAGAACCCTGTGCACTGGGAACATGAATGAGGTTTGATTGTGGAACCCTCAGGCTTGGGAACTTGACTGAGGCTTGATGGTGGATCCCTGTGGCCTGGGAACATGAATGAGGCGTGATTCTGGAAACCTGTGACCTGGGAACATGACATCTGTTTAGATTGTGGAATACTGTGCCCTGGGAACCTGACTGAGGCTTTGTTCTGGAACCCTGTGAACTGGGAATATGACTGAGGTTTTATTCTGGAACGCTGTGGCCTGGGAACATGACTGAGGATAGATTCTGGAACCCTGTGGCCAGGGAACATGACATCGGTTGGATTCTGGAACCCTGTGGCATGGTAACATGACTGAGGTTTGACTGTGGAACCCTCTGGCCTGGGAATATGACTGTGGTTTAATTCTGTAACCCTGTGATCTGGCAACATGACAGAGGTTTCATGGTGGAACCCTCAGGCTTGGGAACGTGACTGAGGCTTGATAGTGGAAGCCTGTGGCCTGGTCACAGGACTGAGGTTTGAGGGTGGAACCCTGTGGCCTGGCAAGATGACTTAGCTTTGATTGTGGAACCCTCTGGCCTGGGAATATGACTGAGGTTTAATTGTGGAACCCTGAGGCCTGGGAATATGAGTGAGGCTTGATTCTGGAACCCTGTGGCCTGGGAACATGCCTGGGGTTTTATTTTTGGAACCTGTGTCCAGGGAACATGGCTGAGGTTTTATTCTGGAACCATGTGTCCTGGGAACATGACTGAGGTTTGATTCTGGAACCATGTGGCCTGGGAATATGATTCAGGTTTGATTCTGGAAACCATTGGCCTGGGAACATGACTGATGTGAGATTGTGGAATCCTGTGGCCTGGGAACATGACTGAGGTTTGATGGAAGAACCCTGTGGCCTGGGAACGTGACTGAGGTTTGATGGTGGAACCGTGGACTGGCAACAGGACTGAGGTTTGATTGTGGAACCCTCTGGCCTGGGAATATGACTTAGGTTTAATTGTGGAACCCTGTGACCTGGGAATATGAGGGAGGCTTGATTCTGGAACCCAGTGGCCTGGGAACATGACATCAGTGGATTGTGGAACTCTGTGGCCTGGCAAGATGTCTTAGGTTTGATTGTGGAACACTCAGGCCTGGGCACATGACTGAGGCTTGATGGTGGAACCGTGGCCTGGCAACAGGACTGAGGTTTGATTGTGGAACCCTCTGGCCTGGGAATATGACTGAGGTTTAATTGTTGAACCCTGTGGCCTGGGAATATGAGGGAGGCTTGATTCTGGAACCCTGTGGCCTGGGAACATAACTGAGGTTGATTCTGAAACCCTGTGGCCTGGGAACATGAGAACGGTTTGGTTCTGGAACCCTGTCGCCTGGGAACATGTCTGACGTTTGATGGTGGAAACCTGTGGCCTGGCAACATGACTGAGGTTTGTTTCTGGAACCCTGTTCCCTGGGAACATGCCTGAGGTTTGATTCTGGACACCTTTGTCCTGGGAACATGACTGAGGTTTGATTGTGAAACCCTGTGGCCTGCGAACATGACTGAGGTTTGATTCTGGAATCATGTGTCCTGGGAATATGACTGAGGTTTGATTTTGGAAATCTGTGGCCTGGGAACTTGACTGAGGTTTGATGGCAGAAACCTGTGGACTGGCAGCATGACTGAGGTTTGATTGTGGAACCCTGTGCCCTGGAAACATGACTGAGGCCTGGTACTGGAAACCCATGGCCTGGGAACTTGACTTTGGTTTGATTCGGGAAACCTGTGTCCTGGGAATATGATTGAGGTTTGATGGAGGAACCCTGTGCACTGGGAACATGACTGAGGAATGATGGTGGTAACCTGTGGCCTGGCAACATGACTAAGGCTTGATTCTGGAACCCTGTGGCCTGGGAAGTGGAATGTGGTTTGATCGCAGAAACCTGAGGACTGCCAACATGACTGAGGTTTGATGGTGGAACCCTGTGGCCTGGGAACATGACTGAGGCCTAATACTGGAACCCCGTGCCCTCGGAACATGACATCGGTTTGGATTCTGGTACCCTGTTGCCTGGGAACATGAAATCGGTTTGATTCTGGAAACCTGTGGCCTGGGAATATGACTGATGTTTGATGGTGGTACCCTATGGCCTGGCAACATGACTGAGGTATGATTCTGGATCCCTGTGGCCTGGGAACATGACTGAGGCGTGATTCTGGAAACCTGTGACCTGGGAATATGACATCTGTTTAGATTGTGGAATACTGTGCCCTGGGAACCTGACTGAGGCTTGGTTCTGGAACCCTGTGGCCTGGGAACATGACTGAGGATAGATACTGGAACCCTGTGGCCAGGGAACATGACATCGGTTGGATTCTGGAACCCTGTGGCATGGTAACATGACTGAGGTTTGACTGTGGAACCGTCTGGCCAGGGATTATGACTGTGGTTTAATTCTGTAACCCTGTGATCTGGTAACATGACTGAGGTTTGATTGTGGAACCCTCAGGCTTGGGAACATGACTGAGGCTTGATGGTGGAAGCCTGTGGCCTGGTCACAGGACTGATGTTTGATGGTGGAAACCTGTGGCCAGGCAAGATGACTTAGGTTTGATTGTGGAACACTCTGGACTGGGAACATGACTAAGGCTTCATGGTGGAACCGAGGCCTGGCAACAGGACTGAGGTTTGATTGTGGAACCCTCTGGCCTGGGAATATGACTGAGGTTTAATTGTGGAACCCTGAGGCCTGGGAATGTGAGTGAGGCTTGATTCTGGAACCCTGTGGCCTGGGAACATGACTGGGGTTTTATTTTTGGAACCGGTGTCCAGGGAACATGGCTGAGGTTTTATTCTGGAACCATGTGTCCTGGGAACATGACTTAGGTTTGATTCTGGAACCACGTGGCTTGGGAATATGACTGAGGTTTGATTCTGGAAACCATTGGCCTGGGAACATGACTGATGTGAGATTGTGGAATCCTGTGGCCTGGGAACATGACTGAGATTTGATGGAAGAACCCTGTGGCCTGGGAACATGACTGAGGTTTGATGGTGGAACCGTGGCCTGGCAACAAGACTGAGGTTTGATTGTGGAACCCTCTGGCCTGGGAATATGACTTAGGTTTAATTGTGGAAACCTGTGGCCTGGGAATATGAGGGAGGCTTGATTCCGGAACCCTGTGGCCTGGGAACATGACATCAGTGGATTGTGGAACCCTGTGGCCTGGCAAGATGACTTAGGTTTGATTGTGGAACACTGAGGCCTGGGAACATGACTGAGGCTTGATGGTGGAACCGTGGCCTGGCAACAGGACTGAGGTTTGATTGTGGAACACTCTGGCCTGGGAACATGACTGAGGCTTGATGGTGGAACCGTGGCCTGGCAACAGGACTGAGGTTTAATTGTGGAACCCTGTGGCCTGGGAATATGAGGGAGGCTTGATTCTGGAACCCTGTGGCCTGGGAACATAACTGAGGTATGATTCTGGAACCCTGTGGCCTGGGAACATGACATCAGTGGATTGTGGAACCCTGTGGCCTGGCAAGATGACTTAGGTTTGATTGTGGAACACTCAGGCTTGGGAACATGAATGAGGCTTGGTGGTGGAAACCTGTGTCCTGGCAAAATGACTGAGATTTGATGGTGGAACCCTGTGGCCTGGGAACATGACATGGGTTTGGATTCTGGTACCCTGTTGCCTGGGAACATGAAATCGGTTTGATTCTGGAAACCTGTGGACTGGGAATATGACTGAGGTTTGATGGTGGTACCCTATGGCCTGGCAACATGACTGAGGTTTGAATCTGGATCCCTGAGGCCTGGGTACCTGACTGAGGCTTGGTTCTAGAACCCTGTGGCCTGGGAACATGACATCGGTTGGATTCTGGAACCCTCTGGCCTGGGAATATGACTGAGGTTTAATTCTG
This sequence comes from Balaenoptera physalus, assembly GCF_965194825.1. Classification (NCBI taxonomy): domain Eukaryota; kingdom Metazoa; phylum Chordata; class Mammalia; order Artiodactyla; family Balaenopteridae; genus Balaenoptera; species Balaenoptera physalus. The sequence goes on from NW_028125103.1 coordinate 98,206, forward strand.
GAACCCTGTGGCCTGGGAATATGACTGAGGCGTGATTCTGGAACCCTGTGGCCTGGGAACATGACATCAGTGGATTGTGGAACCCTGTGGCCTGGGAACATGAGAACGGTTTGATTCTGGAACCCTGTGGCCTGGGAACATGTCTGAGGTTTGATGGTGGTAACCTGTGGCCTGGCATCATGACTGAGGTTTGTTTCTGGAACCCTGTTCCCTGGGAACATGACTGAGGTTTGATTCTGGACACCTTTTTCCTGGGAACATGACTGAGGTTTGATTGTGGAACCCTGTGGCCTGCGAACATGACTGAGGTTTGATTCTCGAACCATGTGTCCTGGGAATATGACTGAGGTTTGATTCTGGAAATCTGTGGCCTGGGAACTTGACTGAGGTTTGATGGCAGAAACCTGTGGACTGGCAACATGACTGAGGTTTGATTGTGGAACCCTGTGCCCTGGAAACATGACTGAGGCCTGGTACTGGAAACCCATGGCCTGGGAACTTGACTTTGGTTTGATTCTGGAAACCTGTGTCCTGGGAACATGATTGAGGTTTGATGGAAGAACCCTGTGCACTGGGAACATGAATGAGGTTTGATTGTGGAACCCTCAGGCTTGGGAACTTGACTGAGGCTTGATGGTGGATCCCTGTGGCCTGGGAACATGAATGAGGCGTGATTCTGGAAACCTGTGACCTGGGAACATGACATCTGTTTAGATTGTGGAATACTGTGCCCTGGGGACCTGACTGAGGCTTTGTTCTGGAACCCTGTGAACTGGGAATATGACTGAGGTTTTATTCTGGAACCCTGTGGCCTGGGAACATGACTGAGGATAGATTCTGGAACCCTGTGGCCAGGGAACATGACATCGGTTGGATTCTGGAACCCTGTGGCATGGTAACATGACTGAGGTTTGACTGTGGAACCCTCTGGCCTGGGAATATGACTGTGGTTTAATTCTGTAACCCTGTGATCTGGCAACATGACAGAGGTTTGATGGTGGAACCCTCAGGCTTGGGAACGTGACTGAGGCTTGATGGTGGAAGCCTGTGGCCTGGTCACAGGACTGAGGTTTGATGGTGGAACCCTGTGGCCTGGCAAGATGACTTAGCTTTGATTGTGGAACCCTCTGGCCTGGGAATATGACTGAGGTTTAATTGTGGAACCCTGAGGCCTGGGAATATGAGTGAGGCTTGATTCTGGAACCCTGTGGCCTTGGAACATGCCTGGGGTTTTATTTTTGGAACCTGTGTCCAGGGAACATGGCTGAGGTTTTATTCTGGAACCATGTGTCCTGGGAACATGACTGAGGTTTGATTCTGGAACCATGTGGCCTGGGAATATGACTCAGGTTTGATTCTGGAAACCATTGGCCTGGGAACATGCCTGATGTGAGATTGTGGAATCCTGTGGCCTGGGAACATGACTGAGGTTGGATGGAAGAACCCTGTGGCCTGGGAACGTGACTGAGGTTTGATGGTGGAACCGTGGCCTGGCAACAGGACTGAGGTTTGATTGTGGAACCCTCTGGCCTGGGAATATGACTTAGGTTTAATTGTGGAACCCTGTGACCTGGGAATATGAGGGAGGCTTGATTCTGGAACGCTGTGGCCTGGGAACATAACTGAGGTTGATTCTGAAACCCTGTGGCCTGGGAACATGACATCAGTGGATTGTGGAACCCTGTGGCCTGGGAACATGAGAACGGTTTGGTTCTGGAACCCTGTCGCCTGGGAACATGTCTGAGGTTTGATGGTGGAAACCTGTGGCCTGGCAACATGACTGAGGTTTGTTTCTGGAACCCTGTTCCCTGGGAACATGCCTGAGGTTTGATTCTGGACACCTTTGTCCTGGGAACATGACTGAGGTTTGATTGTGAAACCCTGTGGCCTGCGAACATGACTGAGGTTTGATTCTGGAATCATGTGTCCTGGGAATATGACTGAGGTTTGATTTTGGAAATGTGTGGCCTGGGAACTTGACTGAGGTTTGATGGTAGAAACCTGTGGACTGGCAACATGACTGAGGTTTGATTGTGGAACCCTGTGCCCTGGAAACATGACTGAGGCCTGGTACTGGAAACCCATGGCCTGGGAACTTGACTTTGGTTTGATTCGGGAAACCTGTGTCCTGGGAACATGATTGAGGTTTGATGGAGGAACCCTGTGCACTGGGAACATGTCTGAGGATTGATGGTGGCAACCTGTGGCCTGGCAACATGACTGAGGCTTGATTCTGGAACCCTGTGGCCTGGGAAGTTGAATGTGGTTTGATCGCAGAAACCTGAGGACTGCCAACATGACTGAGGTTTGATGGTGGAACCCTGTGGCCTGGGAACATGACTGAGGTTTGATGGTTGAAACCTCTGGTCTGGGAATATGACTGAGGTTTAATTGTGGAACCCTGTTGCCTGGGAATATGAGGGAGGCTTGATTCTGGAACCCTGTGGCCTCGGAACATGACTGAGGTTTGATTCTGGAACCATGTGACCTGGGAATATGACTGAGGTTTGGTTCCGGAAACCATTGGCCTGGGAACATGACTGATGTGAGATTGTGGAATCCTGTGGCCTGGGAATATGACTGAGGTTTAATGGAACAACCCTGTGGCCTGGGAACATGACTGAGGTTTGATGGTGGTACCCTGTGGCCTGGCAACCTGACTGAGGCTTGATTCTCTAAGCCTGTGGCCTGGAACTTGACTCTGATTTGATCGCAGAAACCTGTGGACTGGCAACATGATTGAGGTTTGATGGTGGAACCCTGTGCACTGGGAACATGACTGAGGCCTGATACTGGAACCCCGTGGCCTGGGAACATGACATTGGTTTTATTCTGGAACCCTGGTTCCTGGGAACATGACTGAGGTTTGATCGTTGAACCCTGTGGCCTGGCAACATGACTGAGGTTTGATTGTGGAACCCTCAGGCTTGGGAACATGACTGAGGCTTGATGGTGGAACCCTGTGGCCTGGCAACAGGACTGAGATTTAATGGTGGAACCCTGTGGCCTGGGAACATGACATCGGTTTGGATTCTGGTACCCTGTTGCCTGGGAACATGAAATCGGTACGATTCTGGAAACCTGTGGCCTGGGAATATGACTGATGTTTGATGGTGGTACCCTATGGCCTGGCAAGATGACTGAGGTATGATTCTGGATCCCTGTGGCCTGGGAACATGACTGAGGCGTGATTCTGGAAACCTGTGACCTGGGAATATGACATCTGTTTAGATTGTGGAATACTGTGCCCTGGGAACCTGACTGAGGCTTGGTTCTGGAACCCTGTGGCCTGGGAACATGACTGAGGATAGATACTGGAACCCTGTGGCCAGGGAACATGACATCGGTTGGATTCTGTAACCCTGTGATCTGGCAACATGACAGAGGTTTGATTGTGGAACCCTCAGGCTTGGGAACATGACTGAGGCTTGATGGTGGAAGCCTGTGGCCTGGTCACAGGACTGATGTTTGATGGTGGAAACCTGTGGCCAGGCAAGATGACTTAGGTTTGATTGTGGAACACTCTGGACTGGGAACATGACTGAGGCTTCATGGTGGAACCGTGGCCTGGCAACAGGACTGAGGTTTGATTGTGGAACCCTCTGGCCTGGGAATATGACTGAGGTTTAATTGTGGAACCCTGAGGCCTGGGAATATGAGTGAGGCTTGATTCTGGAACCCTGTGGCCTGGGAACATAACTGAGGTTGATTCTGCAACCCTATGGCCTGGGAACATGACATCAGTGGATTGTGGAACCCTGTGGCCTGGGAACATGAGAACGGTTTGGTTCTGGAACCCTGTCGCCTGGGAACATGTCTGAGGTTTGATGGTGGAACCCTCAGGCTTGGGAACGTGACTGAGGCTTGATGTGGAATCCTGTGGCCTGGCAAGATGATTTAGCTTTGATTGTGGAACCCTCTGGCCTGGGAATATGACTGAGGTTTAATTGTGGAACCCTGAGGCCTGGGAATATGAGTGAGGCTTGATTCTGGAACCCTGTGGCCTGGGAACATGACTGGGGTTTTATTTTTGGAACCGGTGTCCAGGGAACATGGCTGAGGTTTTATTCTGGAACCATGTGTCCTGGGAATATGACTGAGGTTTGATTCTGGAAACCATTGGCCTGGGAACATGACTGATGTGAGATTTTGGAATCCTGTGGCCTGGGAACATGACTGAGATTTGATGGAAGAACCCTGTGCCCTGGGAACATGACTGAGGTTTGATGGAAGAGCCCTGTGGCCTGGGAACGTGAGTGAGGTTTGATGGTGGAACCGTGGCCTGGCAACAGGACTGAGGTTTGATTGTGGAACCCTCTGGCCTGGGAATATGACTTAGGTTTAATTGTGGAACCCTGTGACCTGGGAATATGAGGGAGGCTTGATTCTGGTACCCAGTGGCCTGGGAACATGACATCAGTGGATTGTGGAACTCTGTGGCCTGGCAAGATGTCTTAGGTTTGATTGTGGAACACTCAGGCCTGGGCACATGACTGAGGCTTGATGGTGGAACCGTGGCCTGGCAACAGGACTGAGGTTTGATTGTGGAACCCTCTGGCCTGGGAATATGACTTAGGTTTAATTGTGGAACCCTGTGGCCTGGGAATATGAGGGAGGCTTGAATCTGGAATCCTGTGGCCTGGGAACATAACTGAGGTTGATTCTGAAACCCTGTGGCCTGGGAACATGACATCAGTGGATTGTGGAACCCTGTGGCCTGGGAACATGAGAACGGTTTGGTTCTGGAACCCTGTCGCCTGGGAACATGTCTGAGGTTTGATGGTGGAAACCTGTGGCCTGGCAACATGACTGAGGTTTGTTTCTGGAACCCTGTTCCCTGGGAACATGCCTGAGGTTTGATTCTGGACACCTTTGTCCTGGGAACATGACTGAGGTTTGATTGTGAAACCCTGTGGCCTGCGAACATGACTGAGGTTTGATTCTGGAATCATGTGTCCTGGGAATATGACTGAGGTTTGATTTTGGAAATGTATGGCCTGGGAACTTGACTTAGGTTTGATGGCAGAAACCTGTGGACTGGCAACATGACTGAGGTTTGATTGTGGAACCCTGTGCCCTGGAAACATGACTGAGGCCTGGTACTGGAAACCCATGGCCTGGGAACTTGACTTTGGTTTGATTCGGGAAACCTGTGTCCTGGAAACATGATTGAGGTTTGGTGGAGGAACCCTGTGCACTGGGAACATGACTGAGGATTGATGGTGGTACCCTGTGGCCTGGGAACATGACTGAGTCCTAATGCTGGAACCCCGTGCCCTCGGAACATGACATTGGTTTGATTCTGGAACCCTGTTTCCTGGGAACATGACTGAGGTTTGATGGTTGAAACCTCTGGTCTGGGAATATGACTGAGGTTTAATTGTGGAACCCTGTTGCCTGGGAATATGAGGGAGGCTTGATTCTGGAACCCTGTGGCATCGGAACATGACTGAGGTTTGATTCTGGAACCATGTGACCTGGGAATATGACTGAGGTTTGATTCCGGAAACCATTGGCCTGGGAACATGACTGATGTGAGATTGTGGAATCCTGTGGCCTGGGAATATGACTGAGGTTTAATGGAACAACCCTGTGGCCTGGGAACATGACTGAGGTTTGATGGTGGTACCCTGTGGCCTGGCAACATGACTGAGGCTTGATTCTCGAAGCCTGTGGCCTGGAACTTGACTCTGATTTGATCGCAGAAACCTGTGGACTGGCAACATGATTGAGGTTTGATGGTGGAACCCTGTGCACTGGGAACATGACTGAGGCCTGATACTGGAACCCCGTGGCCTGGGAACATGACATTGGTTTTATTCTGGAACCCTGGTTCCTGGGAACATGACTGAGGTTTGATCGTTGAACCCTGTGGCCTGGCAACATGACTGAGGTTTGATTGTGGAACCCTAAGGCTTGGGAACATGACTGAGGCTTGATGGTGGAACCCTGTGGCCTGGCAACAGGACTGAGATTTAATGCTGGAACCCTGTGGCCTGGGAACATGACATCGGTTTGTATTCTGGTACCCTGTTGCCTGGGAACATGAAATCGGTATGATTCTGGAAACCTGTGGCCTGGGAATATGACTGATGTTTGATGGTGGTACCCTATGGCCTGGCAACATGACTGAGGTATGATTCTGGATCCCTGTGGCCTGGGAACATGACTGAGGATAGATACTGGAACCCTGTGGCCAGGGAACATGACATCGGTTGGATTCTGGAACCCTGTGGCATGTTAACATGACTGAGGTTTGACTGTGGAACCGTCTGGCCAGGGATTATGACTGTGGTTTAATTCTGTAACCCTGTGATCTGGCAACATGACAGAGGTTTGATTGTGGAACCCTCAGGCTTGGGAACATGACTGAGGCTTGATGGTGGAAGCCTGTGGCCTGGTCACAGGACTGATGTTTGATGGTGGAAACCTGTGGCCAGGCAAGATGACTTAGGTTTGATTGTGGAACACTCTGGACTGGGAACATGACTGAGGCTTCATGGTGGAACCGTGGCCTGGCAACAGGACTGAGGTTTGATTGTGGAACCCTCTGGCCTGGGAATATGACTGAGGTTTAATTGTGGAACCCTGAGGCCTGGGAATATGAGTGAGGCTTGATTCTGGAACCCTGTGGCCTGGGAACATAACTGAGGTTGATTCTGAAACCCTGTGGCCTGGGAACATGACATCAGTGGATGGTGGAACCCTGTGGCCTGGGAACATGAGAACGGTTTGGTTCTGGAACCCTGTCGCCTGTGAACATGTCTGAGGTTTTATTTTTGGAACCTGTGTCCAGGGAACATGGCTGAGGTTGTATTCTGGAACCATGTGTCCTGGGAACATGACTGAGGTTTGATTCTGGGACCATGTGGCCTGGGAATATGACTCAGGTTTGATTCTGGAAACCATTGGCCTGGGAACATGACTGATGTGAGATTGTGGAATCCTGTGGCCTGGGAACATGACTGAGGTTTGATGGAAGAACCCTGTGGCCTGGGAACGTGACTGAGGTTTGATGGTGGAACCGTGGCCTGGCAACAGGACTGAGGTTTGATTGTGGAACCCTCTGGCCTGGGAATATGACTGAGGTTTAATTGTGGAACCCTGTGGCCTGGGAATATGAGGGAGGCTTGATTCTGGAACCCAGTGGCCTGGGAACATGACATCAGTGGATTGTGGAACTCTGTGGCCTGGCAAGATGTCTTAGGTTTGATTGTGGAACACTCAGGCCTGGGCACATGACTGAGGCTTGATGGTGGAACCGTGGCCTGGCAACAGGACTGAGGTTTGATTGTGTAACCCTCTGGCCTGAGAATATGACTGAGGTTTAATTGTAGAACCCTGTGGCCTGGGAATATGAGGGAGGCTTGATTCTGGAACCCTGTGGCCTGGGAACATAACTGAGTTTGATTCTGAAACCCTGTGGCCTGGGAACATGACATCAGTGGATTGTGGAACCCTGTGGCCTGGGAACATGAGAACGGTTTGGTTCTGGAACCCTGTCGCCTGGGAACATGTCTGAGGTTTGATGGTGGAAACCTGTGGCCTGGCAACATGACTGAGGTTTGTTTCTGGAACCCTGTTCCCTGGGAACATGCCTGAGGTTTGATTCTGGACACCTTTGTCCTGGGAACATGACTGAGGTTTGATTGTGAAACCCTGTGGCCTGCGAACATGACTGAGGTTTGATTCTGGAATCATGTGTCCTGGGAATATGACTGAGGTTTGATTTTGGAAATGTGTGGCCTGGGAACTTGACTGAGGTTTGATGGCAGAAACCTGTGGACTGGCAACATGACTGAGGTTTGATTGTGGAACCCTGTGCCCTGGAAACATGACTGAGGCCTGGTACTGGAAACCCATGGCCTGGGAACTTGACTTTGGTTTGATTCGGGAAACCTGTGTCCTGGGAACATGATTGAGGTTTGATGGAGGAACCCTGTGCACTGGGAACATGACTGAGGATTGATGGTGGTAACCTGTGGCCTGGCAACATGACTGAGGCTTGATTCTGGAACCCTGTGGCCTGGGAAGTTGAATGTGGTTTGATCGCAGAAACCTGAGGACTGCCAACATGACTGAGGTTTGATGGTGGAACCCTGTGGCCTGGGAACATGACTGAGGCCTAATACTGGAACCCCGTGCCCTCGGAACATGACATTGGTTTGATTCTGGAACCCTGTTTCCTGGGAACATGACTGAGCTTTGATGGTTGAAACCTCTGGTCTGGGAATATGACTGAGGTTTAATTGTGGAACCCTGTTACCTTGGAATATGAGGGAGGCTTGACTCTGGAACCCTGTGGCCTCGGAACATGACTGAGGTTTGATTCTGGAACCATGTGACCTGGGAATATGACTGAGGTTTGATTCCGGAAACCATTGGCCTGGGAACATGACTGATGTGAGATTGTGGAATCCTGTGTCCTGGGAATATGACTGAGGTTTAATGGAACAACCCTGTGGCCTGGGAACATGACTGAGGTTTGATGGTGGTACCCTGTGGCCTGGCAACATGACTGAGGCTTGATTCTCGAAGCCTGTGGCCTGGAACTTGACTCTGATTTGATCGCAGAAACCTGTGGACTGGCAACATGATTGAGGTTTGATGGTGGAACCCTGTGCACTGGGAACATGACTGAGGCCTGATACTGGAACCCCGTGGCCTGGGAACATGACATTGGTTTGATTCTGGAACCCTGTTTCCTGGGAACATGACTGAGGTTTGATGGTTGAACCCTGTGTCCTGGCAACATGACTGAGGTTTGATTGTGGAACCCTCAGGCTTGGGAACATGACTGAGGCTTGATGGTGGAACCCTGTGGCCTGGCAACAGGACTGAGATTTAATGGTGGAAACCTGTGACCTGGGAACATGACATCGGTTTGGATTCTGGTACCATGTTGCCTGGGAACATGAAATCGGTTTGATTCTGGAAACCTGTGCCCTGGGAATATGACTGATGTTTGATGGTGGTACCCAATGGCCTGGCAACATGACTGAGGTATGATTCTGGATCCCTGTGGCCGGGGAACATGACATCTGTTTAGATTGTGGAATACTGTGCCCTGGGAACCTGACTGAGGCTTGGTTCTGGAACCCTGTGGACTGGGAACATGACTGAGGATAGATACTGGAACCCTGTGGCCAGGGAACATGACATCGGTTGGATTCTGGAACCCTGTGGCATGGTAACATGACTGAGGTTTGACTGTGGAACCGTCTGGCCAGGGATTATGACTGTGGTTTAATTCTGTTACCCTGTGATCTGGCAACATGACAGAGGTTTGATTGTGGAACCCTCAGGCTTGGGAACATGACTGAGGCTTGATGGTGGAAGCCTGTGGCCTGGTCACAGGACTGATGTTTGATGGTGGAAACCTGTGGCCAGGCAAGATGACTTAGGTTTGATTGTGGAACACTCTGGACTGGGAACATGACTGAGGCTTCATGGTGGAACCGTGGCCTGGCAACAGGACTGAGGTTTGATTGTGGAACCCTCTGGCCTGGGAATATGACTGAGGTTTAATTGTGGAACCCTGAGGCCTGGGAATATGAGTGAGGCTTGATTCTGGAACCCTGTGGCCTGGGAACATGACTCGGGTTTTATTTTTGGAACCGGTGTCCAGGGAACATGGCTGAGGTTTTATTCTGGAACCATGTGTCCTGGGAACATGACTGAGGTTTGATTCTGGAACCATGTGGCCTGGGAATATGACTGAGGTTTGATTCTGGAAACCATTGGCCTGGGAACATGACTGATGTGAGATTGTGGAATCCTGTGGCCTGGGAACATGACTGAGATTTGATGGAAGAACCCTGTGGCCTGGGAACATGACTGAGGTTTGATGGTGGAACCGTGGCCTGGCAACAAGACTGAGGTTTGATTGTGGAAACCTCTGGCCTGGGAATATGACTTAGGTTTAATTGTGGAAACCTGTGGCCTGGGAATATGAGGGAGGCTTGATTCTGGAACCCTGTGGCCTGGGAACATGACATCAGTGGATTGTGGAACCCTGTGGCCTGGCAAGATGACTTAGGTTTGATTGTGGAACACTCAGGCCTGGGAACATGACTGAGGCTTGATGGTGGAACCGTGGCCTGGCAACAGGACTGAGGTTTGATTGTGGAACCCTCTGGCCTGGGAATATGACTGAGGTTTAATTGTGGAACCCTGTGGCCTGGGAATATGAGAGAGGCTTGATTTTGGAACCCTGTGGTCTGGGAACATAACTGAGGTATGATTCTGGAACCCTGTGGCCTGGGAACATGACATCAGTGAATTGTGGAACCCTGTGGCCTGGCAAGATGACTTAGGTTTGATTGTGGAACACTCAGGCCTGGGAACATGAATGAGGCTTGGTGGTGGAAACCTGTGGCCTGGCAAAATGACTGAGATTTGATGGTGGAACCCTGTGGCCTGGGAACAGGACATGGGTTTGGATTCTGGTACCCTGTTGCCTGGGAACATGAAATCGGTTTGATTCTGGAAACCTGTGGATTGGGAATATGACTGAGGTTTGATGGTAGTACCCTATGGCCTGGCAACATGACTGAGATTTGATTCTGGATCCCTGAGGCCTGGGAACCTGACTGAGGCTTGGTTCTAGAACCCTGTGGCCTGGGAACATGACATCGGTTGGATTCTGGTACCCTCTGGCCTGGGAATATGACTGAGGTTTGATTCTGGAACCCTGTGGCCTGGGAACATGACATCAGTGGATTGTGGAACCCTGTGGCCTGGGAACATGAGAACGGTTTGATTCTGGAACCCTGTGGCCTGGGAACATGTCTGAGGTTTGATGGTGGTAACCTGTGACCTGGCATCATGACTGAGGTTTGTTTCTGGAACCCAGTTCCCTGGGAACATGACTGAGGTTTGATTCTGGACACCTTTTTCCTGGGAACATGACTGAGGTTTGATTGTGGAACCCTCAGGCTTGGGAACTTGACTGAGGCTTGATGGTGGATCCCTGTGGCCTGGGAACATGAATGAGGCGTGATTCTGGAAACCTGTGACCTGGGAACATGACATCTGTTTAGATTGTGGAATACTGTGCCCTGGGAACCTGACTGAGGCTTTGTTCTGGAACCCTGTGAACTGGGAATATGACTGAGGTTTTATTCTGGAACCCTGTGGCCTGGGAACATGACTGAGGATAGATTCTGGAACCCTGTGGCCAGGGAACATGACATCGGTTGGATTCTGGAACCGTGTGGCATGGTAACATGACTGAGGTTTGACTGTGGAACCCTCTGGCCTGGGAATATGACTGTGGTTTAATTCTGTAACCCTGTGATCTGGCAACATGACAGAGGTTTGATGGTGGAACCCTCAGGCTTGGGAACGTGACTGAGGCTTGATGGTGGAAGCCTGTGGCCTGGTCACAGGACTGAGGTTTGATGGTGGAACCCTGTGGCCTGGCAAGATGACTTAGCTTTGATTGTGGAACCCTCTGGCCTGGGAATATGACTGAGGTTTAATTGTGGAACCCTGAGGCCTGGGAATATGAGTGAGGCTTGATTCTGGAACCCTGTGGCCTGGGAACATGCCTGGGGTTTTATTTTTGGAACCTGTGTCCAGGGAACATGGCTGAGGTTTTATTCTGGAACCATGTGTCCTGGGAACATGACTGAGATTTGATTCTGGAACCATGTGGCCTGGGAATATGACTCAGGTTTGATTCTGGAAACCATTGGCCTGGGAACATGACTGATGTGAGATTGTGGAATCCTGTGGCCTGGGAACATGACTGAGGTTTGATGAAAGAACCCTGTGGCCTGGGAACGTGACTGAGGTTTGATGGTGGAACCGTGGCCTGGCAACAGGACTGAGGTTTGATTGTGGAACCCTCTGGCCTGGGAATATGACTTAGGTTTAATTGTGGAACCCTGTGACCTGGGAATATGAGGGAGGCTTGATTCTGGAACTCAGTGGCCTGGGAACATGACATCTGTGGATTGTGGAACTCTGTGGCCTGGCAAGATGTCTTAGGTTTGATTGTGGAACACTCAGGCCTGGGCACATGACTGAGGCTTGATGTTGGAACCGTGGCCTGGCAACAGGACTGAGGTTTGATTGTGGAACCCTCTGGCCTGGGAATATGACTGAGGTTTAATTGTGGAACCCTGAGGCCTGGGAATATGAGGGAGGCTTGATTCTGGAACCCTGTGGCCTGGGAACATGCCTGGGGTTTTATTTTTGGAACCTGTGTCCTGGGAACATGACTGAGGTTTGATTCTGGAACCATGTGGCCTGGGAATATGACTCAGGTTTGATTCTGGGAACCATTGGCCTGGGAACATGACTGATGTGAGATTGTGGAATCCTGTGGCCTGGGAACATGACTGAGGTTTGATGGAAGAACCCTGTGGCCTGGGAACGTGACTGAGGTTTGATGGTGGAACCGTGGCCTGGCAACAGGACTGAGGTTTGATTGTGGAACCCTCTGGCCTGGGAAAATGACTTAGGATTAATTGTGGAACCCTGTGACCTGGGAATATGAGGGAGGCTTGATTCTGGAACCCAGTGGCCTGGGAACATGACATCAGTGGATTGTGGAACTCTGTGGCCTGGCAACATGACTGAGGTTTGATTCTGGATCCCTGAGGCCTGGGAACCTGACTGAGGCTTGGTTCTAGAACCCTGTGGCCTGGGAACATGACATCGGTTGGATTCTGGAACCCTCTGGCCTGGGAATATGACTGAGGTTTAATTCTGGAACCCTGTGGCCTGGGAATATGACTGAGGCGTGATTCTGGAACCCTGTTTCCTGGGAACATGACTGAGGTTTGATGGTTGAACCCTGTGGCCTGGCAACATGACTGAGGTTTGATTGTGGAACCGTCAGGCTTGGGAACATAACTGAGGCTTGATGGTGGAATCCTGTGGCCTGGCAACAGGACTGAGATTTAATGGTGGAACCCTGTTGCCTGGGAACATGAAATCGGTTTGATTCTGGAAACATGTGGCCTGGGAATATGACTGATGTTTGATGGTGGTACCCTATGGCCTGGCAACATGACTGAGGTATGATTCTGGATCCCTGTGGCCTGGGAACATGACTGAGGCGTGATTCTGGAAACTTGTGACCTGGGAATATGACATCTGTTTAGATTGTGGAATACTGTGCCCTGGGAACCTGACTGAGGCTTGGTTCTGGAACCCTGTGGCCTGGGAACATGACTAAGGTTTGATTGTGGAACCCTCTGGCCTGGGAATATGACTGAGGTTTAATTGTGGAACCCTGAGGCCTGGGAATATGAGTGAGGCTTGATTCTGGAACCCTGTGGCCTGGGAACATGACTGGGGTTTTATTTTTGGAACCGGTGTCCAGGGAACATGGCTGAGGTTTTATTCTGGAACCATGTGTCCTGGGAACATGACTGAGGTTTGATTCTGGAACCATGTGGCCTGGGAATATGACTGAGGTTTGATTCTGGAAACCATTGGCCTGGGAACATGACTGATGTGAGATTGTGGAATCCTGTGGCCTGGGAACATGACTGAGATTTGATGGAAGAACCCTGTGGCCTGGGAACATGACTGAGGTTTGATGGTGGAACCGTGGCCTGGCAACAATACTGAGGTTTGATTGTGGAAACCTCTGGCCTGGGAATATGACTTAGGTTTAATTGTGGAAACCTGTGGCCTGGGAATATAAGGGAGGCTTGATTCTGGAACCCTGTGGCCTGGGAACATGACATCAGTGGATTGTGGAACCCTGTGGCCTGGCAAGATAACTTAGGTTTGATTGTGGAACACTCAGGCCTGGGAACATTACTGAGGCTTGATGGTGGAACCGTGGCCTGGCAACAGGACTGAGGTTTGATTGTGGACCCTCTGGCCTGGGAATAAGACTGAGGTTTAATTGTGGAAACCTGTTGCCTGGGAATATGAGGGAGGCTTGATTCTGGAACCCTGTGGCCTCGGAACATGACTGAGGTTTGATTCTGGAACCATGTGACCTGGGAATATGCCTGAGGTTTGATTCTGGAAACCATTGGCCTGGGAACATGACTGATGTGAGATTGTGGAATCCTGTGGCCTGGGAATATGACTGAGGTTTAATGGAACAACCCTGTGGCCTGGGAACATGACTGAGGTTTGATGGTGGTACCCTGTGGCCTGGCAACATGACTGAGGTTTGATTCTCCAAGCCTGTGGCCTGGAACTTGACTCTGATTTGATCGCAGAAACCTGTGGACTGGCAACATGATTGAGGTTTGATGGTGGAACCCTGTGCACTGGGAACATGACTGAGGCCTGATACTGGAACCCCGTGGCCTGGGAACATGACATTGGTTTGATTCTGGAACCCTGTTTCTTGGGAACATGACTGAGGTTTGATGGTTGAACCCTGTGGCCTGGCAACATGACTGAGGTTTGATTGTGGAACCGTCAGGCTTGGGAACATGACTGAGGCTTGATGGTGGAACCCGGTGGCTTGGCAACAGGACTGAGATTTAATGGTGGAACACTGTGGCCTGGGAACATGACATCGGTTTGGATAATGGTACCCTGTTGCCTGGGAACATGAAATCGGTTTGATTCTGGAAACCTGTGACCTGGGAATATGACATCTGTTTAGATTGTGGAATACTGTGCCCTGGGAACCTGACTGAGGCTTGGTTCTGGAACCCTGTGGCCTGGGAACATGACTGAGGATAGATTCTGGAAACCTGTGGCCAGGGAACATGACATCGGTTGGATTCTGGAACCCTGTGGCATGGTAACATGACTGAGGTTTGACTGTGGAACCGTCTGTCCAGGGATTATGACTGTGGTTTAATTCTGTAACCCTGTGATCTGGCAACATGACAGAGGTTTGATTGTGGAATCCTCAGGCTTGGGAACATGACTGAGGCTTGATGGTGGAAGCCTGTGGCCTGGTCACAGGACTGATGTTTGATGGTGGAAACCTGTGGCCAGGCAAGATGGCTTAGGTTTGATTGTGGAACACTCAGGCTTGGGAACATGAATGAGGCTTGGTGGTGGAACCGTGGCCTGGCAACAGGACTGAGGTTTGATTGTGGGACCCTCTGGCCTGGGAATATGACTGAGGTTTAATTGTGGAACCCTGTGGCCTGGGAATATGAGGGAGGCTTGATTCTGGAACCCTGTGGCCTGGGAACATAAATGAGGTATGATTCTGGAACCCTGTGTCCTGGGAACATGACATCAATGGATTGTGGAACCCTGTGGCCTGGCAAGATGACTTAGGTCTGATTGTGGAACACTCAGGCTTGGGAACATGAATGAGGCTTGGTGTTGGAAACCTGTGGCCTGGCAAAATGACTGAGATTTGATGGTGGAACCCTGTGGCCTGGGAACATGACATGGGTTTGGATTCTGGTACCCTGTTGCCTGGGAACATGAAATCGGTTTGATTCTGGAAACCTGTGGACTGGGAATATGACTGAGGTTTGATGGTGGTACCCTATGGCCTGGCAACATGACTGAGGTTTGATTCTGGATCCCTGAGGGCTGGGAACCTGACTGAGGCTTGGTTCTAGAAACCTGTGGCCTGGGAACATGACATCGGTTGGATTCTGGAACCCTCTGGCCTGGGAATATGACTGAGGTTTAATTTTGGAACCCTGTGGCCTGGGAATATGACTGAGGCGTGATTCTGGAACCCTGTGGCCTGGGAACATAACTGAGGTTGATTCTGAAACCCTGTGGCCTGGGAACATGACATCAGTGGATTGTGGAACCTTGTGGCCTGGGAACATGAGAACGGTTTGATTCTGGAACCCTGTGGCCTGGGAACATGCCTGAGGTTTGATGGTGGTAACCTGTGGCCTGACATCATGACTGAGGTTTGTTTCTGGAACCATGTGTCCTGGGAATATGACTGAGGTTTGATTCTGGAAATCTGTGGCCTGGGAACTTGACTGAGGTTTGATGGCAGAAACCTGTGGACTTGCAACATGACTGAGGTTTGATTGTGGAACCCTGTGCCCTGGAAACATGACTGAGGCCTGGTACTGGAAACCCATGGCCTGGGAACTTGACTTTGGTTTGATTCTGGAATCCTGTGTCCTGGGAACATGATTGAGGTTTGATGGAAGAACCCTGTGCACTGGGAACATGAATGAGGTTTGATTGTGGAACCCTCAGGCTTGGGAACTTGACTGAGGCTTGATGGTGGATCCCTGTGGCCTGGTATCATGAATGAGGCGTGATTCTGGAAACCTGTGACCTGGGAATATGACATCTGTTTAGATTGTGGAATACTGTGCCCTGGGAACCTGACTGAGGCTTTGTTCTGGAACCCTGTGAACTGGGAATATGACTGAGGTTTTATTCTGGAACCCTGTGGCCTGGGAACATGACTGAGGATAGATTCTGGAACCCTGTGGCCAGGGAACATGACATCGGTTGGATTCTGGAACCCTATGGCATGGTAACATGACTGAGGTTTGACTGTGGAACCCTCTGGCCTGGGAATATGACTGTGGTTTAATTCTGTAACCCTGTGATCTGGCAACATGACAGAGGTTTGATGGTGGAACCCTCAGGCTTGGGAACGTGACTGAGGCTTGATGGTGGAAGCCTGTGGCCTTGTCACAGGGCTGAGGTTTGATGATGGAACCCTGTGGCCTGGCAAGATGACTTAGCTTTGATTGTGGAACCCTCTGGCCTGGGAATATGACTGAGGTTTAATTGTGGAACCCTGAGGCCTGGGAATATGAGTGAGGCTTGATTCTGGAACCCTGTGGCCTGGGAACATGGCTGAGGTTTTATTCTGGAAACATGTGTCCTGGGAACATGACTGAGGTTTGATTCTGGAACCATGTGGCCTGGGAATATGCCTCAGGTTTGATTCTGGAAACCATTGGCCTGGGAACATGACTGATGTGAGATTGTGGTATCCTGTGACCTGGGAACATGACTGAGGTTTGATGGAAGAGCCCTGTGGCCTGGGAACGTGACTGAGGTTTGATGGTGGAACCGTGGCCTGGCAACAGGACTGAGGTTTGATTGTGAAACCCTGTGGCCTGCGAACATGACTGAGGTTTGATTCTGGAATCATGTGTCCTGGGAATATGACTGAGGTTTGATTTTGGAAATCTGTGGCCTGGGAACTTGACTGAGGTTTGATGGCAGAAACCTGTGGACTGGCAGCATGACTGAGGTTTGATTGTGGAACCCTGTGCCCTGGAAACATGACTGAGGCCTGGTACTGGAAACCCATGGCCTGGGAACTTGACTTTGGTTTGATTCGGGAAACCTGTGTCCTGGGAACATGATTGAGGTTTGATGGAGGAACCCTGTGCACTGGGAACATGACTGAGGAATGATGGTGGTAACCTGTGGCCTGGCAACATGACTAAGTCTTGATTCTGGAACCCTGTGTCCTGGGAAGTGGAATGTGGTTTGATCGCAGAAACCTGAGGACTGCCAACATGACTGAGGTTTGATGGTGGAACCCTGCGGCCTGGGAACATGACTGAGGCCTAATACTGGAACCCCGTGCCCTCGGAACATGACATTGGTTTGATTCTGGAACCCTGTTTCCTGGGAACATGACTGAGGTTTGATGGTTGAAACCTCTGGTCTGGGAATATGACTGAGGTTTAATTGTGGAACCCTGTTTCCTGGGAATATGAGGGAGGCTTGATTCTGGAACCCTGTGGCCTCGGAACATGACTGAGGTTTGATTCTGGAACCATGTGACCTGGGAATATGACTGAGGTTTGATTCCGGAAACCATTGGCCTGGGAACATGACTGATGTGAGATTGTGGAATCCTGTGGCCTGGGAATATGACTGAGGTTTAATGGAACAACCCTGTGGCCTGGGAACATGACTGAGGTTTGATGGTGGTACCCTGTGGCCTGGCAACATGACTGAGGCTTGATTCTCGAAGCCTGTGGCCTGGAACTTGACTCTGATTTGATCGCAGAAACCTGTGGACTGGGAACATGATTGAGGTTTGATGGTGGAACCCTGTGCACTGGGAACATGACTGAGACCTGATACTGGAACCCCGTGGCCTGGGAACATGACATTGGTTTGATTCTGGAACCCTGTTTCCTGGGAATATGACTGAGGTTTGATGGTTGAACCCTGTGGCCTGGCAACAGGACTGAGATTTAATGGTGGAACCCTGTGGCCTGGGAACATGACATCGGTTTGCATTCTGGTACCCTGTTGCCTGGGAACATGAAATCGGTTTGATTCTGGAAACCTGTGGTATGGGAATATGACTGATGTTTGATGGTGGTACCCTATGGCCTGGCAACATGACTGAGGTATGATTCTGGATCCCTGTGGCCTGGGAACATGACTGAGGCGTGATTCTGGAAACCTGTGACCTGGGAATATGACATCTGTTTAGATTGTGGAATACTGTGCCCTGGGAACCTGACTGAGGCTTGGTTCTGGAACCCTGTGGACTGGGAACATGACTGAGGATAGATACTGGAACCCTGTGGCCAGGGAACATGACATCGGTTGGATTCTGGAACCCTGTGGCATGGTAACATGACTGAGGTTTGACTGTGGAACCGTCTGGCCAGGGATTATGACTGTGGTTTAATTCTGTAACCCTGTGATCTGGCAACATGACAGAGGTTTGATTGTGGAACCCTCAGGCTTGGGAACATGACTGAGGCTTGATGGTGGAAGACTGTGGCCTGGTCACAGGACTGATGTTTGATGGTGGAAACCTGTGGCCAGGCAAGATGACTTAGGTTTGATTGTGGAACACTCTGGACTGGGAACATGACTGAGGCTTCATGGTGGAACCGTGGCCTGGCAACAGGACTGAGGATTGATTGTGGAACCCTCTGGACTGGGAATATGACTGAGGTTTAATTGTGGAACCCTGAGGCCTGGGAATATGAGTGAGGCTTGATTCTGGAACCCTGTGGCCTGGGAACATGACTGGGGTTTTATTTTTGGAACCGGTGTCCAGGGAACATGGCTGAGGTTTTATTCTGTAACCATGTGTCCTGGGAACATGACTGAGGTTTGATTCTGGAACCATGTGGCCTGGGAATATGACTGAGGTTTGATTCTGGAAACCATTGGCCTGGGAACATGACTGATGTGAGATTGTGGAATCCTGTGGCCTGGGAACATGACTGAGGTTTGATGAAAGAACCCTGTGGCCTGGGAACGTGACTGAGGTTTGATGGTGGAACCGTGGCCTGGCAACAGGACTGAGGTTTGATTGTGGAACCCTCTGGCCTGGGAATATGACTTAGGTTTAATTGTGGAACCCTGTGACCTGGGAATATGAGGGAGGCTTGATTCTGGAACTCAGTGGCCTGGGAACATGACATCTGTGGATTGTGGAACTCTGTGGCCTGGCAAGATGTCTTAGGTTTGATTGTGGAACACTCAGGCCTGGGCACATGACTGAGGCTTGATGTTGGAACCGTGGCCTGGCAACAGGACTGAGGTTTGATTGTGGAACCCTCTGGCCTGGGAATATGACTGAGGTTTAATTGTGGAACCCTGTGGCCTGGGAATATGAGGGAGGCTTTATTCTGGAACCCTGTGGCCTGGGAACATAACTGAGGTTGATTCTGAAACCCTGTGGCCTGGGAACATGACATCAGTGGATTGTGGAATCCTGTGGCCTGGGAACATGAGAACGGTTTGGTTCTGGAACCCTGTCGCCTGGGAACATGTCTGAGGTTTGATGGTGGAAACCTGTGGCCTGGCATCATGACTGAGGTTTGTTTCTGGAACCCTGTTCCCTGGGAACATGCCTGAGGTTTGATTCTGGACAACTTTGTCCTGGGAACATGACTGAGGTTTGATTGTGAAACCCTGTGGCCTGCGAACATGACTGAGGTTTGATTCTGGAATCATGTGTCCTGGGAATATGAGTGAGGTTTGATTTTGGAAATCTATGGCCTGGGAACTTGACTGAGGTTTGATGGCAGAAACCTGTGGACTGGCAACATGACTGAGGTTTGATTGTGGAACCCTGTGCCCTGGAAACATGACTGAGGCCTGGTACTGGAAACCCATGGCCTGGGAACTTGACTTTGGTTTGATTCGGGAAACCTGTGTCCTGGGAACATGATTGAGGTTTGATGGAAGAACCCTGTGCACTGGGAACATGAATGAGGTTTGATTGTGGAAACCTCAGGCTTGGGAACTTGACTGAGGCTTGATGGTGGATCCCTGTGGCCTGAGAACATGAATGAGGCGTGATTCTGGAAACCTGTGACCTGCGAACATGACATCTGTTTAGATTGTGGAATACTGTGCCCTGGGGACCTGACTGAGGCTTTGTTCTGGAACCCTGTGAACTGGGAATATGACTGAGGTTTTATTCTGGAACCCTGTGGCCTGGGAACATGACTGAGGATAGATTCTGGAACCCTGTGGCCAGGGAACATGACATCGGTTGGATTCTGGAACCCTGTGGCATGGTAACATGACTGAGGTTTGACTGTGGAACCCTCTGGCCTGGGAATATGACTGTGGTTTAATTCTGTAACCCTGTGATCTGGCAACATGACAGAGGTTTGATGGTGGAACCCTCAGGCTTGGGAACGTGACTGAGGCTTGATGGTGGAAGCCTGTGGCCTGGTCACAGGACTGAGGTTTGATGGTGTAACCCTGTGGCCTGGCAAGATGACTTAGCTTTGATTGTGGAACCCTCTGGCCTGGGAATATGACTGAGGTTTTATTGTGGAACCCTGAGGCCTGGGAATATGAGTGAGGCTTGATTCTGGAACCCTGTGGCCTGGGAACATGCCTGGGGTTTTATTTTTGGAACCTGTGTCCTGGGAACATGACTGAGGTTTGATTCTGGAACCATGTGGCCTGGGAATATGACTCAGGTTTGATTCTGAAAACCATTGGCCTGGGAACATGACTGATGTGAGATTGTGGAATCCTGTGGCCTGGGAGTATGACTGAGGTTTGATGGAAGAACCCTGTGGCCTGGGAACGTGACTTAGGTTTGATGGTGGAACCGTGGCCTGGCAACAGGACTGAGGTTTGATTGTGCAACCCTCTGGCCTGGGAAAATGACTTAGGTTTAATTGTGGAACCCTGTGACCTGGGAATATGAGGGAGGCTTGATTCTGGAACCCAGTGGCCTGGGAACATGACATCAGTGGATTGTGGAACTCTGTGGCCTGGCAACATGACTGAGGTTTGATTCTGGATCCCTGAGGCCTGGGAACCTGACTGAGGCTTGGTTCTAGAACCCTGTGGCCTGGGAACATGACATCGGTTGGATTCTGGAACCCTCTGGCCTGGGAATATGACTGAGGTTTAATTCTGGAACCCTGTGGCCTGGGAATATGACTGAGGCGTGATTCTGGAACCCTGTTTCCTGGGAACATGACTGAGGTTTGATGGTTGAACCCTGTGGCCTGGCAACATGACTGAGGTTTGATTGTGGAACCGTCAGGCTTGAGAACATGACTGAGGCTTGATGGTGGAATCCTGTGGCCTGGCAACAGGACTGAGATTTAATGGTGGAACCCTGTTGCCTGGGAACATGAAATCGGTTTGATTCTGGAAACATGTGGCCTGGGAATATGACTGATGTTTGATGGTGGTACCCTATGGCCTGGCAACATGACTGAGGTATGATTCTGGATCCCTGTGGCCTGGGAACATGACTGAGGCGTGATTTTGGAAACTTGTGACCTGGGAATATGACATCTGTTTAGATTGTGGAATACTGTGCCCTGGGAACCTGACTGAGGCTTGGTTCTGGAACCCTGTGGCCTGGGAACATGACTAAGGTTTGATTGTGGAACCCTCTGGCCTGGGAATATGACTGAGGTTTAATTGTGGAACCCTGAGGCCTGGGAATATGAGTGAGGCTTGTTTCTGGAACCCTGTGGCCTGGGAACATGACTGGGGTTTTATTTTTGGAACCGGTGTCCAGGGAACATGGCTGAGGTTTTATTCTGGAACCATGTGTCCTGGGAACAGGACTGAGGTTTGATTCTGGAACCATGTGCCCTGGGAATATGACTGAGGTTTGATTCTGGAAACCATTGGCCTGGGAACATGACTGATGTGAGATTGTGGAATCCTGTGGCCTGGGAACATGACTGAGATTTGATGGAAGAACCCTGTGGCCTGGGAACATGACTGAGGTTTGATGGTGGAACCGTGGCCTGGCAACAATACTGAGGTTTGATTGTGGAAACCTCTGGCCTGGGAATATGACTTAGGTTTAATTGTGGAAACCTGTGGCCTGGGAATATAAGGGAGGCTTGATTCTGGAACCCTGTGGCCTGGGAACATGACATCAGTGGATTGTGGAACCCTGTGGCCTGGCAAGATGACTTAGGTTTGATTGTGGAACACTCAGGCCTGGGAACATGACTGAGGCTTGATGGTGGAACCGTGGCCTGGCAACAGGACTGAGGTTTGATTGTGGACCCTCTGGCCTGGGAATAAGACTGAGGTTTAATTGTGGAACCCTGTTGCCTGGGAATATGAGGGAGGCTTGATTCTGGAACCCTGTGGCCTCGGAACATGACTGAGGTTTGATTCTGGAACCATGTGACCTGGGAATATGACTGAGGTTTGATTCCGGAAACCATTGGCCTGGGAATATGACTGATGTGAGATTGTGGAATCCTGTGGCCTGGGAATATGACTGAGGTTTAATGGAACAACCCTGTGGCCTGGGAACATGACTGAGGTTTGATGGTGGTACCCTGTGGCCTGGCAACATGACTGAGGCTTGATTCTCGAAGCCTGTGGCCTGGAACTTGACTCTGATTTGATCGCAGAAACCTGTGGACTGGCAACATGATTGAGGTTTGATGGTGGAACCCTGTGCACTGGGAACATGACTGAGACCTGATACTGGAACCCCGTGGCCTGGGAACATGACATTGGTTTGATTCTGGAACCCTGTTTCCTGGGAACATGACTGAGGTTTGATGGTTGAACCCTGTGGCCTGGCAACAGGACTGAGATTTAATGGTGGAACCCTGTGGCCTGGGAACATGACATCGGTTTGGATTCTGGTACCCTGTTGCCTGGGAACATGAAATCGGTTTGATTCTGGAAACCTGTGGCCTGGGAATATGACTGATGTTTGATGGTGGTACCCTATGGCCTGGCAACATGACTGAGGTATGATTCTGGATCCCTGTGGCCTGGGAACATGACTGAGGCGTGATTCTGGAAACCTGTGACCTGGGAATATGACATCTGTTTAGATTGTGGAATACTGTGCCCTGGGAACCTGACTGAGGCTTGGTTCTGGAACCCTGTGGCCTGGGAACATGACTGAGGATAGATACTGGAACCCTGTGGCCAGGGAACATGACATCGGTTGGATTCTGGAACCCTGTGGCATGGTAACATGACTGAGGTTTGACTGTGGAACCGTCTGGCCAGTGATTATGACTGTGGTTTAATTCTGTAACCCTGTGATCTGGCAACATGACAGAGGTTTGATTGTGGAACCCTCAGGCTTGGGAACATGACTGAGGCTTGATGGTGGAAGCCTGTGGCCTGGTCACTGGACTGATGCTTGATGGTGGAAACCTGTGGCCAGGCAAGATGACTTAGGTTTGATTGTGGAACACTCTGGACTGGGAACATGACTGAGGCTTCATGGTGGAACCGTGGCCTGGCAACAGGACTGAGGTTTGATTGTGGAACCCTCTGGACTGGGAATATGACTGAGGTTTAATTGTGGAACCCTGAGGCCTGGGAATATGAGTGAGGCTTGATTGTGGAACCCTGTGGCCTGGGAACATGACTGGGGTTTTATTTTTGGAACCGGTGTCCAGGGAACATGGCTGAGGTTTTATTCTGGAACCATGTGTCCTGGGAACATGACTGAGGTTTGATTCTGGAACCATGTGGCCTGGGAATATGACTGAGGTTTGATTCTGGAAACCATTGGCCTGGGAACATGACTGATGTGAGATTGTGGAATCCTGTGGCCTGGGAACATGACTGAGATTTGATGGAAGAACCCTGTGGCCTGGGAACATGACTGAGGTTTGATGGAAGAGCCCTGTGGCCTGGGAACGTGAGTGAGGTTTGATGGTGGAACCGTGGCCTGGCAACAGGACTGAGGTTTGATTGTGGAACCCTCTGGCCTGGGAATATGACTTAGGTTTAATTGTGGAACCCTGTGACCTAGGAATATGAGGGAGGCTTGATTCTGGAACCCAGTGGCCTGGGAACATGACATCAGTGGATTGTGGAACTCTGTGGCCTGGCAAGATGTCTTAGTTTTGATTGTGGAACACTCAGGCCTGGGCACATGACTGAGGCTTGATGGTGGAACCGTGGCCTGGCAACAGGACTGAGGTTTGATTGTGGAACCCTCTGGCCTGGGAATATGACTGAGGTTGATTCTGAAACCCTGTGGCCTGGGAACATGACATCAGTGGATTGTGGAACCCTGTGGCCTGGGAACATGAGAACGGTTTGGTTCTGGAACCCTGTCGCCTGGGAACATGTCTGAGGTTTGATTTTGGACACCTTTGTCCTGGGAACATGACTGAGGTTTGAGTGTGAAACCCTGTGGCCTGCGAACATGACTGAGGTTTGATTCTGGAATCATGTGTCCTGGGAATATGACTGAGGTTTGATTTTGGAAATCTGTGGCCTGGGAACTTGACTTAGGTTTGATGGCAGAAACCTGTGGACTGGCAACATGACTGAGGTTTGATTGTGGAACCCTGTGCCCTGGAAACATGACTGAGGCCTGGTACTGGAAACCCATGGCCTGGGAACTTGACTTTGGTTTGATTCGGGAAACCTGTGTCCTGGGAACATTATTGAGGTTTGGTGGAGGAACCCTGTGCACTGGGAACATGACTGAGGATTGATGGTGGTACCCTGTGGCCTGGGAACATGACTGAGTCCTAATGCTGGAACCCCGTGCCCTCGGAACATGACATTGGTTTGATTCCTGAACCCTGTTTCCTGGGAACATGACTGAGGTTTGATGGTTGAAACCTCTGGTCTGGGAATATGACTGAGGTTTAATTGTGGAACCCTGTTGCCTGGGAATATGAGGGAGGCTTGATTCTGGAACCCTGTGGCCTCGGAACATGACTGAGGTTTGATTCTGGAACCATGTGACCTGGGAATATGACTGAGGTTTGATTCCGGAAACCATTGGCCTGGGAACATGACTGATGTGAGATTGTGGAATCCTGTGGCCTGGGAATATGACTGAGGTTTAATGGAACAACCCTGTGGCCTGGGAACATGACTGAGGTTTGATGGTGGTACCCTGTGGCCTGGCAACATGACTGAGGCTTGATTCTCGAAGCCTGAGGCCTGGAACTTGATTCTGATTTGATCGCAGAAACCTGTGGACTGGCAACATGATTGAGGTTTAATGGTGGAACCCTGTGCACCGGGAACATGACTGAGGCCTGATACTGGAACCCCGTGGCCTGGGAACATGACATTGGTTTGATTCTGGAACCCTGTTTCCTGGGAACATGACTGAGGTTTGATGGTTGAACCCTGTGGCCTGGCAACATGACTGAGGTTTGATTGTGGAACCGTCAGGCTTGGGAACATGACTGAGGCTTGATGGTGGAACCCTGTGGCCTGGCAACAGGACTGAGGTTTGATTGTGGAACCCTCAGGCTTGGGAACATGACTGAGATTTAATGGTGGAACCCTGTGGCCTGGGAACATGACATCGGTTTGGATTCTGGTACCCTGTTGCCTGGGAACATGAAATCGGTTTGATTCTGGAAACCTGTGGCCTGGGAATATGACTGATGTTTGATGGTGGTACCCTATGGCCTGGCAACATGACTGAGGTATGATTCTGGATCCCTGTGGCCTGGGAACATGACTGAGGCGTGATTCTGGAAACCTGTGACCTGGGAATATGACATCTGTTTAGATTGTGGAATACTGTGCCCTGGGAACCTGACTGAGGCTTGGTTGTGGAACCCTGTGGCCTGGGAACATGACTGAGGATAGATACTGGAACCCTGTGGCCAGGGAACATGACATCGGTTGGATTCTGGAACCCTGTGGCATGGTAACATGACTGAGGTTTGACTGTGGAACCGTCTGGCCAGGGATTATGACTGTGGTTTAATTCTGTAACCCTGTGATCTGGCAACATGACAGAGGTTTGATTGTGGAACCCTCAGGCTTGGGAACATGACTGAGGCTTGATGGTGGAAGCCTGTGGCCTGGTCACAGGACTGATGTTTGATGGTGGAAACCTGTGGCCAGGCAAGATGACTTAGGTTTGATTGTGGAACACTCTGGCCTGGGAACATGACTGAGGCTTGATGGTGGAACCGTGGCCTGGCAACAGGACTGAGGTTTGATTGTGGAACCCTCTGGCCTGGGAATATGACTGAGGTTTAATTGTGGAACCCTGAGGCCTGGGAATATGAGTGAGGCTTGATTCTGGAACCCTGTGGCCTGGGAACATGACTGGGGTTTTATTTTTGGAACCGGTGTCCAGGGAACATGGCTGAGGTTTTATTCTGGAACCATGTGTCCTGGGAACATGACTGAGGTTTGATTCTGGAACCATGTGGCCTGGGAATATGACTGAGGTTTGATTCTGGAAACCATTGGCCTGGGAACATGACTGATGTGAGATTATGGAATCCTGTGGCCTGGGAACATGACTGAGATTTGATGGAAGAACCCTGTGCCCTGGGAACATGACTGAGGTTTGATGGAAGAGCCCTGTGGCCTGGGAACGTGAGTGAGGTTTGATGGTGGAACCGTGGCCTGGCAACAGGACTGAGGTTTGATTGTGGAACCCTCTGGCCTGGGAATATGACTTAGGTTTAATTGTGGAACCCTGTGACCTGGGAATATGAGGGAGGCTTGATTCTGGAACCCAGTGGCCTGGGAACATGACATCAGTGGATTGTGGAACTCTGTGGCCTGGCAAGATGTCTTAGGTTTGATTGTGGAACACTCAGGCCTGGGCACATGACTGAGGCTTGATGGTGGAACCGTGGCCTGGCAACAGGACTGAGGTTTGATTGTGGAACCCTCTGGCCTGGGAATATGACTGAGGTTTAATTGTGGAACCCTGTGGCCTGGGAATATGAGGGAGGCTTGATTCTGGAACCCTGTGGCCTGGGAACATAACTGAGGTTGATTCTGAAACCCTGTGGCCTGGGAACATGACATCAGTGGATTGTGGAACCCTGTGGCCTGGGAACATGAGAACGGTTTGGTTCTGGAACCCTGTCGCCTGGGAACATGTCTGAGGTTTGATGGTGGAAACCTGTGGCCTGGCAACATGACTGAGGTTTGTTTCTGGAACCCTGTTCCCTGGGAACATGCCTGAGGTTTGATTCTGGACACCTTTGTCCTGGGAACATGACTGAGGTTTGATTGTGAAACCCTGTGGCCTGCGAACATGACTGAGGTTTGATTCTGGAATCATGTGTCCTGGGAATATGACTGAGGTTTGATTTTGGAAATCTGTGGCCTGGGAACTTGACTTAGGTTTGATGGCAGAAACCTGTGGACTGGCAACATGACTGAGGTTTGATTGTGGAACCCTGTGCCCTGGAAACATGACTGAGGCCTGGTACTGGAAACCCATGGCCTGGGAACTTGACTTTGGTTTGATTCGGGAAACCTGTGTCCTGGGAACATGATTGAGGTTTGGTGGAGGAACCCTGTGCACTGGGAACATGACTGAGGATTGATGGTGGTACCCTGTGGCCTGGGAACATGACTGAGTCCTAATGCTGGAACCCCGTGCCCTCGGAACATGACATTGGTTTGATTCCTGAACCCTGTTTCCTGGGAACATGACTGAGGTTTGATGGTTGAAACCTCTGGTCTGGGAATATGACTGAGGTTTAATTGTGGAACCCTGTTGCCTGGGAATATGAGGGAGGCTTGATTCTGGAACCCTGTGGCCTCGGAACATGACTGAGGTTTGATTCTGGAACCATGTGACCTGGGAATATGACTGAGGTTTGATTCCGGAAACCATTGGCCTGGGAACATGACTGATGTGAGATTGTGGAATCCTGTGTCCTGGGAATATGACTGAGGTTTAATGGAACAACCCTGTGGCCTGGGAACATGACTGAGGTTTGATGGTGGTACCCTGTGGCCTGGCAACATGACTGAGGCTTGATTCTCGAAGCCTGTGGCCTGGAACTTGACTCTGATTTGATCGCAGAAACCTGTGGACTGGCAACATGATTGAGGTTTGATGGTGGAACCCTGTGCACTGGGAACATGACTGAGGCCTGATACTGGAACCCCGTGGCCTGGGAACATGACATTGGTTTGATTCTGGAACCCTGTTTCCTGGGAACATGACTGAGGTTTGATGGTTGAACCCTGTGGCCTGGCAACATGACTGAGGTTTGATGGTGGAACCCTCAGGCTTGGGAACATGACTGAGGCTTGATGGTGGAACCCTGTGGCCTGGCAACAGGACTGAGGTGTGATTGTGGAACCCTCAGGCTTGGGAACATGACTGAGATTTAATGGTGGAACCCTGTGGCCTGGGAACATGACATCGGTTTGGATTCTGGTACCCTGTTGCCTTGGAACATGAAATCGGTTTGATTCTGGAAACCTGTGGCCTGGGAATATGACTGATGTTTGATGGTGGTACCCTATGGCCTGGCAACATGACTGAGGTATGATTCTGGATCCCTGTGGCCTGGGAACATGACTGAGGCGTGATTCTGGAAACCTGTGACCTGGGAATATGACATCTGTTTAGATTGTGGAATACTGTGCCCTGGGAACCTGACTGAGGCTTGGTTCTGGAACCCTGTGGCCTGGGAACATGACTGAGGATAGATACTGGAACCCTGTGGCCAGGGAACATGACATCGGTTGGATTCTGGAACCCTGTGGCATGGTAACATGACTGAGGTTTGACTGTGGAACCGTCTGGCCAGGGATTATGACTGTGGTTTAATTCTGTAACCCTGTGATCTGGCAACATGACAGAGGTTTGATTGTGGAACCCTCAGGCTTGGGAACATGACTGAGGCTTGATGGTGGAAGCCTGTGGCCTGGTCACAGGACTGATGTTTGATGGTGGAAACCTGTGGCCAGGCAAGATGACTTAGGTTTGATTGTGGAACACTCTGGCCTGGGAACATGACTGAGGCTTGATGGTGGAACCGTGGCCTGGCAACAGGACTGAGGTTTGATTGTGGAACCCTCTGGCCTGGGAATATGACTGAGGTTTAATTGTGGAACCCTGAGGCCTGGGAATATGAGTGAGGCTTGATTCTGGAACCCTGTGGCCTGGGAACATGACTGGGGTTTTATTTTTGGAACCGGTGTCCAGGGAACATGGCTGAGGTTTTATTCTGGAACCATGTGTCCTGGGAACATGACTGAGGTTTGATTCTGGAACCATGTGGCCTGGGAATATGACTGAGGTTTGATTCTGGAAACCATTGGCCTGGGAACATGACTGATGTGAGATTATGGAATCCTGTGGCCTGGGAACATGACTGAGATTTGATGGAAGAACCCTGTGCCCTGGGAACATGACTGAGGTTTGATGGAAGAGCCCTGTGGCCTGGGAACGTGAGTGAGGTTTGATGGTGGAACCGTGGCCTGGCAACAGGACTGAGGTTTGATTGTGGAACCCTCTGGCCTGGGAATATGACTTAGGTTTAATTGTGGAACCCTGTGACCTGGGAATATGAGGGAGGCTTGATTCTGGAACCCAGTGGCCTGGGAACATGACATCAGTGGATTGTGGAACTCTGTGGCCTGGCAAGATGTCTTAGGTTTGATTGTGGAACACTCAGGCCTGGGCACATGACTGAGGCTTGATGGTGGAACCGTGGCCTGGCAACAGGACTGAGGTTTGATTGTGGAACCCTCTGGCCTGGGAATATGACTGAGGTTTAATTGTGGAACCCTGTGGCCTGGGAATATGAGGGAGGCTTGATTCTGGAACCCTGTGTCCTGGGAACATAACTGAGGTTGATTCTGAAACCCTGTGGCCTGGGAACATGACATCAGTGGATTGTGGAACCCTGTGGCCTGGGAACATGAGAACGGTTTGGTTCTGGAACCCTGTCGCCTGGGATCATGACTGAGGTTGATGGTGGAAACCTGTGGCCTGGCAACATGACTGAGGTTTGTTTCTGGAACCCTGTTCCCTGGGAACATGCCTGAGGTTTGATTCTGGACACCTTTGTCCTGGGAACATGACTGAGGTTTGAGTGTGAAACCCTGTGGCCTGCGAACATGACTGAGGTTTGATTCTGGAATCATGTGTCCTGGGAATATGACTGAGGTTTGATTTTGGAAATCTGTGGCCTGGGAACTTGACTTAGGTTTGATGGCAGAAACCTGTGGACTGGCAACATGACTGAGGTTTGATTGTGGAACCCTGTGCCCTGGAAACATGACTGAGGCCTGGTACTGGAAACCCATGGCCTGGGAACTTGACTTTGGTTTGATTCGGGAAACCTGTGTCCTGGGAACATGATTGAGGTTTGGTGGAGGAACCCTGTGCACTGGGAACATGACTGAGGATTGATGGTGGTACCCTGTGGCCTGGGAACATGACTGAGTCCTAATGCTGGAACCCCGTGCCCTCGGAACATGACATTGGTTTGATTCCTGAACCCTGTTTCCTGGGAACATGACTGAGGTTTGATGGTTGAAACCTCTGGTCTGGGAATATGACTGAGGTTTAATTGTGGAACCCTGTTGCCTGGGAATATGAGGGAGGCTTGATTCTGGAACCCTGTGGCCTCGGAACATGACTGAGGTTTGATTCTGGAACCATGTGACCTGGGAATATGACTGAGGTTTGATTCCGGAAACCATTGGCCTGGGAACATGACTGATGTGAGATTGTGGAATCCTGTGGCCTGGGAATATGACTGAGGTTTAATGGAACAACCCTGTGGCCTGGGAACATGACTGAGGTTTGATGGTGGTACCCTGTGGCCTGGCAACATGACTGAGGCTTGATTCTCGAAGCCTGTGGCCTGGAACTTGACTCTGATTTGATCGCAGAAACCTGTGGACTGGCAACATGATTGAGGTTTGATGGTGGAACCCTGTGCACTGGGAACATGACTGAGGCCTGATACTGGAACCCCGTGGCCTGGGAACATGACATTGGTTTGATTCTGGAACCCTTTTTCCTGGGAACATGACTGAGGTTTGATGGTTGAAACCTCTGGTCTGGGAATATGACTGAGGTTTAATTGTGGAACCCTGTTGCCTGGGAATATGAGGGAGGCTTGATTCTGGAACCCTGGTTCCTGGGAACATGACTGAGGTTTGATGGTTGAACCCTGTGGCCTGGCAACATGACTGAGGTTTGATTGTGGAACCCTCAGGCTTGGGAACATGACTGAGGCTTAATGGTGGAACCCTGTGGCCTGGCAACAGGACTGAGATTTAATGGTGGAACCCTGTGGCCTGGGAACATGACATCGGTTTGGATTCTGGTACCCTGTTGCCTGGGAACATGAAATCGGTTTGATTCTGGAAACCTGTGGCCTGGAAATATGACTGATGTTTGATGGTGGTACCCTATGGCCTGGCAACATGACTGAGGTATGATTCTGGATCCCTGTGGCCTGGGAACATGACTGAGGCGTGATTCTGGAAACCTGTGACCTGGGAATATGACATCTGTTTAGATTGTGGAATACTGTGCCCTGGGAACCTGACTGAGGCTTGGTTCTGGAACCCTTTGGCCTGGGAACATGACTGAGGATAGATACTGGAACCCTGTGGCCAGGGAACATGACATCGGTTGGATTCTGGAACCCTGTGGCATGGTAACATGACTGAGGTTTGACTGTGGAACCGTCTGGCCAGGGATTATGACTGTGGTTTAATTCTGTAACCCTGTGATCTGGCAACATGACAGAGGTTTGATTGTGGAACCCTCAGGCTTGGGAACATGACTGAGGCTTGATGGTGGAAGCCTGTGGCCTGGTCACAGGACTGATGTTTGATGGTGGAAACCTGTGGCCAGGCAAGATGACTTAGGTTTGATTGTGGAACACTCTGGCCTGGGAACATGACTGAGGCTTGATGGTGGAACCGTGGCCTGGCAACAGGACTGAGGTTTGATTGTGGAACCCTCTGGCCTGGGAATATGACTGAGGTTTAATTGTGGAACCCTGAGGCCTGGGAATATGAGTGAGGCTTGATTCTGGAACCCTGTGGCCTGGGAACATGACTGGGGTTTTATTTTTGGAACCGGTGTCCAGGGAACATGGCTGAGGTTTTATTCTGGAACCATGTGTCCTGGGAACATGACTGAGGTTTGATTCTGGAACCATGTGGCCTGGGAATATGACTGAGGTTTGATTCTGGAAACCACTGGCCTGGGAACATGACTGATGTGAGATTGTGGAATCCTGTGGCCTGGGAACATGACTGAGATTTGATGGAAGAACCCTGTGGCCTGGGAACATGACTGAGGTTTGATGGTGGAACCGTGGCCTGGCAAAAAGACTTAGGTTTGATTGTGGAAACCTCTGGCCTGGGAATATGACTTAGGTTTAATTGTGGAAACCTGTGGCCTGGGAATATGAGGGAGGCTTGATTCTGGAAATCTGTGGCCTGGGAACATGACATCAGTGGATTGTGGAACCCTGTGGCCTGGCAAGATGACTTAGGTTTGATTGTGGAACACTCAGGCCTGGGAACATGACTGAGGCTTGATGGTGGAACCGTGGCCTGGCAACAGGACTGAGGTTTGATTGTGGAACCCTCTGGCCTGGGAATATGAGTGAGGTTTAATTGTGGAACCCTGTGGCCTGGGAATATGAGGGAGGCTTGATTCTGGAACCCTGTGGCCTGGGAACATAACTGAGGTATGATTCTGGAACCCTGTGTCCTGGGAACATGACATCAGTGGATTGTGGAACCCTGTGGCCTGGCAAGATGACTTAGGTTTGATTGTGGAACACTCAGGCTTGGGAACATGAATGAGGCTTGGTGGTGGAAACCTGTGGCCTGGCAAAATGACTGAGATTTGATGGTGGAACCCTGTGGCCTGGGAACATTACATGGGTTTGGATTCTGGTACCCTGTTGCCTGGGAACATGAAATCGGTTTGATTCTGGAAACCTGTGGACTGGGAATATGACTGAGGTTTGATGGTGGTACCCTATGGCCTGGCAACATGACTGAGGTTTGATTCTGGATACCTGAGGGCTGGGAACATGACTGAGGCTTGGTTCTAGAAACCTGTGGCCTGGGAACATGACATCGGTTGGATTCTGGAACCCTCTGGCCTGGGAATATGACTGAGGGTTAATTCTGGAACCCTGTGGCCTGGGAATATGACTGAGGCGCGATTCTGGAACCCTGTGGCCTGGGAACATAACTGAGGTTGATTCTGAAACCCTGTGGCCTGGGAACATGACATCAGTGGATTGTGGAACCTTGTGGCCTGGGAACATGAGAACGGTTTGATTCTGGAACCCTGTGGCCTGGGAACATGCCTGAGGTTTGATGGTGGTAACCTGTGGCCTGGCATCATGACTGAGGTTTGTTTCTGGAACCCTGTTCCTTGGGAACATGACTGAGGTTTGATTCTGGACACCTTTTTCCTGGGAACATGACTGAGGTTTGATTGTGGAACCCTGTGGCCTGCGAACATGACTGAGGTTTCATTCTGGAACCATGTGTCCTGGGAATATGACTGAGGTTTGATTCTGGAAATCTGTGGCCTGGGAACTTGACTGAGGTTTGATGGCAGAAACCTGTGGACTGGCAACATGACTGAGGTTTGATTGTGGAACCCTGTGCCCTGGAAACATGACTGAGGCCTGGTACTGGAAACCCATGGCCTGGGAACTTGACTTTGGTTTGATTCTGGAAACCTGTGTCCTGGGAACATGATTGAGGTTTGATGGAAGAACCCTGTGCACTGGGAACATGAATGAGGTTTGATTGTGGAACCCTCAGGCTTGGGAACTTGACTGAGGCTTGATGGTGGATCCCTGTCGCCTGGGAACATGAATGAGGCGTGATTCTGGAAACCTGTGACCTGGGAACATGACATCTGTTTAGATTGTGGAATACTGTGCCCTGGGAACCTGACTGAGGCTTTGTTCTGGAATCCTGTGAACTGGGAATATGACTGAGGTTTTATTCTGGAACCCTGTGGCCTGGGAACATGACTGAGGATAGATTCTGGAACCCTGTGACCAGGGAACATGACATCGGTTGGATTCTGGAACCCTATGGCATGGTAACATGACTGAGGTTTGACTGTGGAACCCTCTGGCCTGGGAATATGACTGTGGTTTAATTCTGTAACCCTGTGATCTGGCAACATGACAGAGGTTTGATGGTGGAACCCTCAGGCTTGGGAACGTGACTGAGGCTTGATGGTGGAAGCCTGTGGCCTTGTCACAGGACTGAGGTTTGATGGTGGAACCCTGTGGCCTGGCAAGATGACTTAGCTTTGATTGTGGAACCCTCTGGCCTGGGAATATGACTGAGGTTTAATTGTGGAACCCTGAGGCCTGGGAATATGAGTGAGGCTTGATTCTGGAACCCTGTGGCCTGGGAACATGGCTGAGGTTTTATTCTGGAACCATGTGTCCTGGGAACATGACTGAGGTTTGATTCTGGAACCATGTGGCCTGGGAATATGCCTCAGGTTTGATTCTGGAAACCATTGGCCTGGGAACATGACTGATGTGAGATTGTGGAATCCTGTGGCCTGGGAACATGACTGAGGTTTGATGGAAGAGCCCTGTGGCCTGGGAACGTGACTGAGGTTTGATGGTGGAACCGTGGCCTGGCAACAGGACTGAGGTTTGATTGTGGAACCCTCTGGCCTGGGAATATGACTGAGGTTTAATTGTGGAACCCTGTGGCCTGGGAATATGAGGGAGGCTTGATTCTGGAACCCTGTGGCCTGGGAACATAACTGAGGTTGATTCTGAAACCCTGTGGCCTGGGAACATGACATCAGTGGATTGTGGAACCCTGTGGCCTGGGAACATGAGAACGGTTTGGTTCTGGAACCCTGTCGCCTGGGAACATGTCTGAGGTTTGATGGTGGAAACCTGTGGCCTGGCAACATGACTGAGGTTTGTTTCTGGAACCCTGTTCCCTGGGAACATGCCTGAGGTTTGATTCTGGACACCTTTGTCCTGGGAACATGACTGAGGTTAGATTGTGAAACCCTGTGGCCTGCGAACATGACTGAGGTTTGATTCTGGAATCATGTGTCCTGGAAATATGACTGAGGTTTGATTTTGGAAATCTGTGGCCTGGGAACTTGACTTAGGTTTGATGGCAGAAACCTGTGGACTGGCAACATGACTGAGGTTTGATTGTGGAACCCTGTGCCCTGGAAACATGACTGAGGCCTGGTACTGGAAACCCATGGCCTGGGAACTTGACTTTGGTTTGATTCGGGAAACCTGTGTCCTGGGAACATGATTGAGGTTTGGTGGAGGAACCCTGTGCACTGGGAACATGACTGAGGATTGATGGTGGTACCCTGTGGCCTGGGAACATGACTGAGTCCTAATGCTGGAAACCCGTGCCCTCGGAAAATGACATTGGTTTGATTCCTGAACCCTGTTTCCTGGGAACATGACTGAGGTTTGATGGTTGAAACCTCTGGTCTGGGAATATGACTGAGGTTTAATTGTGGAACCCTGTTGCCTGGGAATATGAGGGAGGCTTGATTCTGGAACCCTGTGGCCTCGGAACATGACTGAGGTTTGATTCTGGAACCATGTGACCTGGGAATATGACTGAGGTTTGATTCCGGAAACCATTGGCCTGGGAACATGACTGATGTGAGATTGTGGAATCCTGTGGCCTGGGAATATGACTGAGGTTTAATGGAACAACCCTGTGGCCTGGGAACATGACTGAGGTTTGATGGTGGTACCCTGTGGCCTGGCAACATGACTGAGGCTTGATTCTCGAAGCCTGTGGCCTGGAACTTGACTCTGATTTGATCGCAGAAACCTGTGGACTGGCAACATGATTGAGGTTTGATGGTGGAACCCTGTGCACTGGGAACATGACTGAGGCCTGATACTGGAACCCCGTGGCCTGGGAACATGACATTGGTTTTATTCTGGAACCCTGGTTCCTGGGAACATGACTGAGGTTTGATGGTTGAACCCTGTGGCCTGGCAACATGACTGAGGTTTGATTGTGGAACCCTCAGGCTTGGGAACATGACTGAGGCTTGATGGTGGAACCCTGTGGCCTGGCAACAGGACTGAGATTTAATGGTGGAACCCTGTGGCCTGGGAACATGACATCGGTTTGGATTCTGGTACCCTGTTGCCTGGGAACATGAAATCGGTTTGATTCTGGAAACCTGTGGCCTGGAAATATGACTGATGTTTGATGGTGGTACCCTATGGCCTGGCAACATGACTGAGGTATGATTCTGGATCCCTGTGGCCTGGGAACATGACTGAGGCGTGATTCTGGAAACCTGTGACCTGGGAATATGACATCTGTTTAGATTGTGGAATACTGTGCCCTGGGAACCTGACTGAGGCTTGGTTCTGGAACCCTGTGGCCTGGGAACATGACTGAGGATAGATACTGGAACGCTGTGGCCAGGGAACATGACATCGGTTGGATTCTGGAACCCTGTGGCATGGTAACATGACTGAGGTTTGACTGTGGAACCGTCTGGCCAGGGATTATGACTGTGGTTTAATTCTGTAACCCTGTGATCTGGCAACATGACAGAGGTTTGATTGTGGAACCCTCAGGCTTGGGAACATGACTGAGGCTTGATGGTGGAAGCCTGTGGCCTGGTCACAGGACTGATGTTTGATGGTGGAAACCTGTGGCCAGGCAAGATGACTTAGGTTTGATTGTGGAACACTCTGGACTGGGAACATGACTGAGGCTTGATGGTGGAACCGTGGCCTGGCAACAGGACTGAGGTTTGATTGTGGAACCCTCTGGACTGGGAATATGACTGAGGTTTAATTGTGGAACCCTGAGGCCTGGGAATATGAGTGAGGCTTGATTCTGGAACCCTGTGGCCTGGGAACATGACTGGGGTTTTATTTTTGGATCCGGTGTCCAGGGAACATGGCTGAGGTTTTATTCTGGAACCATGTGTCCTGGGAACATGACTGAGGTTTGATTCTGGAACAATGTGGCCTGGGAATATGACTGAGGTTTGATTCTGGAAACCATTGGCCTGGGAACATGACTGATGTGAGATTATGGAATCCTGTGGCCTGGGAACATGACTGAGATTTGATGGAAGAACCCTGT
Source organism: Balaenoptera physalus (assembly GCF_965194825.1). Classification (NCBI taxonomy): domain Eukaryota; kingdom Metazoa; phylum Chordata; class Mammalia; order Artiodactyla; family Balaenopteridae; genus Balaenoptera; species Balaenoptera physalus. Next base: position 135,394 of record NW_028125103.1, read on the forward strand.
GCCCTGGGAACATGACTGAGGTTTGATGGAAGAGCCCTGCGGCCTGGGAACGTGAGTGAGGTTTGATGGTGGAACCGTGGCCTGGCAACAGGACTGAGGTTTGATTGTGGAACCCTCTGGCCTGGGAATATGACTTAGGTTTAATTGTGGAACCCTGTGACCTGGGAATATGAGGGAGGCTTGATTCTGGAAACCTGTGGCCTGGGAACATGACATCAGTGGATTGTGGAACCCTGTGGCCTGGCAAGATGACTTAGGTTTGATTGTGGAACACTCAGGCCTGGGAACATGACTGAGGCTTGATGGTGGAACCGTGGCCTGGCAACAGGACTGAGGTTTGATTGTGGAACCCTCTGGCCTGGGAATATGACTGAGGTTTAATTGTGGAACCCTGTGGCCTGGGAATATTAGGGAGGCTTGATTCTGGAACCCTGTGGCCTGGGAACATAACTGAGGTATGATTCTGGAACCCTGTGTCCTGGGAACATGACATCAATGGATTGTGGAACCCTGTGGCCTGGCAAGATGACTTAGGTTTGATTGTGGAACACTCAGGCTTGGGAACATGAATGAGGCTTGGTGGTGGAAACCTGTGGCCTGGCAAAATGACTGAGATTTGATGGTGGAACCCTGTGGCCTGGGAACATTACATGGGTTTGGATTCTGGTACCCTGTTGCCTGGGAACATGAAATCGGTTTGATTCTGGAACCCTGTGGACTGGGAATATGACTGAGGTTTGATGGTGGTACCCTATGGCCTGGCAACATGACTGAGGTTTGATTCTGGATCCCTGAGGGCTGGGAACATGACATCAGTGGATTGTGGAACCTTGTGGCCTGGGAACATGAGAACGGTTTGATTCTGGAACCCTGTTCCCTGGGAACATGACTGAGGTTTGATGGTGGTAACCTGTGGCCTGGCATCATGACTGAGGTTTGTTTCTGGAACCCTGTTCCCTGGGAACATGACTGAGGTTTGATTCTGGACACCTTTTTCCTGGGAACATGACTGAGGTTTGATTGTGGAACCCTGTGGCCTGCGAACATGACTGAGGTTTGATTCTGGAACCATGTGTCCTGGGAATATGACTGAGGTTTGATTCTGGAAATCTGTGGCCTGGGAACTTGACTGAGGTTTGATGGCAGAAACCTGTGGACTGGCAACATGACTGAGGTTTGATTGTGGAACCCTGTGCCCTGGAAACATGACTGAGGCCTGGTACTGGAAACCCATGGCCTGGGAACTTGACTTTGGTTTGATTCTGGAAACCTGTGTCCTGGGAACATGATTGAGGTTTGATGGAAGAACCCTGTGCACTGGGAACATGAATGAGGTTTGATTGTGGAACCCTCAGGCTTGGGAACTTGACTGAGGCTTGATGGTGGATCCCTGTGGCCTGGGAACATGAATGAGGCGTGATTCTGGAAACCTGTGACCTGGGAACATGACATCTGTTTAGATTGTGGAATACTGTGCCCTGGGAACCTGACTGAGGCTTTGTTCTGGAACCCTGTGAACTGGGAATATGACTGAGGTTTTATTCTGGAACCCTGTGGCCTGGGAACATGACTGAGGATAGATTCTGGAACCCTATGGCCAGGGAACATGACATCGGTTGGATTCTGGAACCCTATGGCATGGTAACATGACTGAGGTTTTACTGTGGAACCCTCTGGCCTGGGAATATGACTGTGGTTTAATTCTGTAACCCTGTGATCTGGCAACATGACAGAGGTTTGATGGTGGAACCCTCAGGCTTGGGAACGTGACTGAGGCTTGATGGTGGAAGCCTGCGGCCTTGTCACAGGACTGAGGTTTGATGGTGGAACCCTGTGGCCTGGCAAGATGACTTAGCTTTGATTGTGGAACCCTCTGGCCTGGGAATATGACTGAGGTTTAATTGTGGAACCCTGAGGCCTGGGAATATGAGTGAGGCTTGATTCTGGAACCCTGTGGCCTGGGAACATGGCTGAGGTTTTATTCTGGAACCATGTGTCCCTGGAACATGACTGAGGTTTGATTCTGGAACCATGTGGCCTGGGAATATGCCTCAGGTTTGATTCTGGAAACCATTGGCCTGGGAACATGACTGATGTGAGATTGTGGAATCCTGTGGCCTGGGAACATGACTGAGGTTTGATGGAAGAGCCCTGTGGCCTGGGAACGTGACTGAGGTTTGATGGTGGAACCGTGGCCTGGCAACAGGACTGAGGTTTGATTGTGGAACCCTCTGGCCTGGGAATATGACTGAGGTTTAATTGTGGAACCCTGTGGCCTGCGAACATGACTGAGGTTTGATTCTG